>NC_079450.1:4614348-4625015 GCF_903798145.1 Danio aesculapii | reverse complement strand
AGGAGATCCACATCAACGAGCTGCTGCACATCCTGGTGTTCGGGGAGTCTCTGCTGAACGACGCCGTGACCGTGGTGAGTACACTGAAAAAATAACTCGTAAGATTTACTTTATGCTCCGCTTGCCCCCACAGTCCAAACACATGCGCTACAGGTGAATTGAATAAACTAAATTGTAGGGCTGCAACTAACGATTATTTTATTAATCGATTAATCTGTCAATTATTTATTTTTCGATGAATCGGATAAAAAAAAAAGAGAGAAAAGCTTTAATTTCCAACCCTTGATTCAAAAACAGAACTACAATCTTTAGAAAGTGCACAAACACGTTGTCCTTGAACATCCCTGAGCTGTTTTAATAATAATAATAAAATAAGATAAAAAATTTTGTCCTGTTTTCAATCCAAATATCTAAAAAATCTAAAATAAAAATCTAAAATATCTTAAATCAAGATACATACTAGGTACATGAAGTGGCATAAGCAATTATGTCTTGGACAAACAAAGGATCAAAAGAAATATATTAAAGGGCACATAGTTGACCTGTTTTTTATGATTTAATATTAATATTATGGTTGTTCTGAGTGTGCCAGTTTAGGTTCAGTTTAAAACACAATTCAGATTTTTTTATTATAATGTGTTAAAGTGTCATGTTGGGGGCGTGTCCACAGTTTGCTGATTTAGGGGTGTGTTGCTACACATGTTAATTAGTTTCGGCTTCCCGCCAACGTAACAAGGGGGCGGGGCCATGAGAGGCAGACGGAGAAGGAGAGAGGATCACCATTTAGTCGTACATGTGCGACTCTGACACAGACCAAGCAGAGAGTACAAAATCCTTTGTGTCTTTGTACAGTTTTACAGCCAACTGTGTGCTAGTTTCAAGTGCCGAGCTTGTACACAGAAACTAATAACCACGCACACTGAATTAACTTTGACTGAGGCACCGGATGCGCCGCTCGAAGCCGCGACACGGCACACCAGACACTCTCTGTGGCGCGGCAGAAGCATGAAGTGTCCCGAATCGTCACGCCACACATTTTTGAATTCTAAACATAGGTTTCTGCAGCGGTCCGTGGCGCCCAGTCGTCGACTTGAGTGTACCCTGATAGAAACCTATGTTTAGAATTGTAAAACGCATGCTAGTTAAGATCACAGGGAGCTTCTGGGATTGCGAGAAATGCAAACGGCTGAAGTATAAGGTAGACTCAATGACAAGTACACATGTTTGCAAACCTACCTAAAGATACAACCAATAATTCCGATTAGAGCGATAATGTGGAGAATATTGATCTTGTGTTGAGCCCAATGAGCCTTGCAACTAAAAATAGAGCTAGCGTGTTCCTTTAGTGATATCGCTTCGACTCACGCTGAAAATGGCGGACGTGAATCAACAAACTGAGGATATGATGACGCGCTTGTCAATCAATATTGGTGGGCGGGGGGACCGCTCTCCTACGTCAGGTAGCGGTCGATCTGAAAACCGCTCCAATTGGTCCACCGTTTTTTATGTTGTTAAATTGAAAAAAAAAGCACTGGGTGTGTTTATATCACCCCAATATGACGGTCTATACACCATACATGCACATATGTCTGTCCAAACAGCTTGAAAAGTAGATTTTTTACCATAGGTGCCCTTTAATGCAATTCAAATATATAAAATATGAATTGATGTTTACTTTAATATATTTATATGGTTCAATTATAATTAGAATTTTTGTTTTTTTGGTCAAATAATTTTGTGGCTTAAAAAGTATTGGTTTAGGCACCGGTACAGTTTCAAAAGTATCAATTTAGCACCGGTATCGAAATAAACCCAAATGATACCCAACTCTACCTTTGAACGAAGATTTTTCAGGAACACACTCAACCAAGAGGTAAGAAAATTTCCCAGAAAACAGCAGCCACAACGGCAGGATAGTTGCACCCGGATGTAAGGAGATACACAAATTAGTATTTTTTATTTTCTTACTTATTTATTTTTGTCATTATTATGAATTTTTACAACAAACAAACACATGTTTTAATATATTCATAATCGTGTTCGTGTTTCACCGTCATGCTTTAAATAAAAAACGCTAAAATAAAAACTGCTAAATTTTGCGATCTACTACTGCGGATTTGTCAGCATTGTGGGGTTTGTTAGGGAGAAAACTTGCAAACATAAAATAAAGCACTTCAGAGTCACACTGCTAGCAATCGAAGATTTCTGTTAAGCTGAACGCATTCTGTACCGTACAGGAGATGCAGCACGGTGGAGATTGATTGACAAAATATCATAAACGTTTCTTAAAATAAAATATATCGTGTTCAAGTGTTGGGAAAGTTGTTGTTTTTTATCCAGACACTTAAAAGAACGTGTGTTAGAGCAGTGAACACAATACCGTAAAACTATTGTGATATTTCTGTCTAAGGATATCATACCATCAGAATGTTACACTGGCCCATGCCTACACTGAGCTGTTTTTCCTCGACTGCTTGACCTCATGCTTTGAATGAGCTTCTCTAGTGCTCTGTGAGACAAATGACACTTAGTAGACGATCAATGGAAGAAGCCAAACGTGATTTGAGGCGTTCGCTGTAGAGCTGCTCCTCTAATCTCAGGAGGATTTGTTGTCCCGCTCTGCTCATTTCAGCTGGGAAGCAGTAAATCAGGCCTATTGAGTGGTTTGGAGAAGAGTGTGATGCTGCTGAGTGTTCTTGATGAAGAGTCTAATGCTACGCTTGGTAGATGAGAAGAAAAAAACTAGAGCTGCCGGATTGGGAACATTTAATATCGCCATATTCTTCACTATGTCTAATGTTTTCTAAAAAAACTAATTTAAGCATTAAGAGGATTTTTTTCTGATTAGAAGTCACCAAACTTCAAGATAAAAAAAAATTATTTATTTGTATTATTATTTATTTATTTATTTATTTATTTATTTTTTTGCTGTTGAAAAATTTTGCTGTTCATATTTTACCCACAAGTGATCAGGAGAGTTAAAGCTATAAATGCTATAATTCGTTGTGCCCAAATACTTGTAACTAACTAAAAATACTCACATTCACAAGTTCACAAATGCTTATTGAGTGTTAAGACACCACTATACACACACACATGCATACACATACACTCACTGGCCACTTTATTAGGTACACCTTACTAGTACCAGGTTGGACCCCCTTTTGCCTTCAGAACTGTCTCAATCCTTCATGGCACAGATTCAACAAGCTACTGGAAATGTTCCTCAGAGATTTTGCTCCATATTGACATGATAGCATCACAGTTGCTGCAGATTTGTCAGCTGCACATCCATGATGCCAATCTCCCGTTCCGCCACATCCCAATGGTGCTCTATTGGATTGAGAACAGGTGACTGTGGAGGCCATTTGAGTACAGTGAACTCAGTCATGTTCAAGAAACCAGTCTGAGATGATTCGGGCTTTATTATGCTGCTGGAAGTAGCCATCAGAAGATGTGTACACTGTGGTCATAAAGGGATGGACATGGTCAGCAACAATACTCAGGTAGGCTGCGGCATTGACACAATGCTCAAGTGTGCCAAGAAAATATCCCCCACACCACCAGCAGCCTGAACCATTGATACAAGGCAGGATGGATCCATGCTTTCATGTAGTTGATGCCAAATTCTGACCCAACCATCTGAATGTGGCAGCAGAAATGGAGACTCATCAGACCAGGCAACGTTTCTCCAATCTTCTATTGTCCAGTTTTGGTGAGCCTGTGTGAATTGTAGCCTCAGTTTCCTGTTCTTAGCTGACAGGAGTGACACACGGTGTGGTCTTCTGCTGCTGTAGCCCATCCGCCTCAATTTTCCCCCCAATTTCTGTTTAACAGAAAGATTTTATTTTTATATTTTAAATTGGAAAATATTTATATTGGAGTATAAGCCCCTTTCACGCAGTGATACCGGTAAATATCCAGAACATTTTCACACAGGCAAGGATGTTGCGGAAGTTTTCCGGAAAAGACCATTCACACATCCATTCCAAAATATCGGTAAATTCTGACATCGTTAAGCAGAAATTAGCTCTTAACGGCCGCACTTGTATTTGTAAACCTAGATGTGATCTGGCTTTTGTTGATGATTTCACTTTTGTTTAAAGCTTTAGCATACATGCAGCTGCTTTGTCCCAGAAACATCTAAAGGCAGAAGTGTGATCCGCAGCTAAATTAATACAAGCTTGACTACGTTACAAATTCTGTGGATGGATAAGTATTGTGAATAACTTTGATGAAAACATAAGGAGGAATACTTTCGCATGTCGAGATGTACATAAGTGTGTGTGCTGGCACTCACCGGAGCATGCGTCAAGCAACTGAAGCAGAGCTTGAAGGTAAACAAACTGCGGTTTATCATAAGCGTTTTATTGATAATTGTTTCCACAGTTGGCATTAAGGAGCATAGAAACATTATCTGACAAACAAGCAGCAACTAAATGTGTCTGGAAAAGTATTCAAAGGCTTTTATTTTCATAAACGGCGCAGATGTGAATGTGTCTGAATGTTCTGATTGGCTAAAGCAGACGTCTCACATAAGCGTGTTCGAAACATGAACGCGCTCTTTCCAGCTATCTTCCTTCTGCGTTTTCACATCGCAGCATTCCGCTAAATTACCAGTAATGTTACACCTTCTCTTTCTGGAAAATTGCCAGAACGAATTTACTGGTATTTTCAAAAAGGGCCTGTTCACATATACAGACCTTTCTGGAAAATTGCCGGAAAGGTCTGAATGTGTGAAAGTAAGTAAATTATATACATTGTAATCATGTATATAATTTTTTTTTTGAGGGGGGAAGTGTTACGTTTCACGTATGCTTTGTTTGTGTTCTGTTTTGCGTGCTCTTCTCTCTCTTTTCCGCTGTGTGTCCTGTGCTGTTTTTAGGTGTGCAACCATTGGTCAAAGGAGCTGTCAATCACCATCGACACGCCAATCAGAACCGGGTCCGCTCCGTATAAAAGCCGTGCACTTGCGCTGTTCTTGAGGAGCGCTTGGCTCACAGCCAGTCTCCTCACTTGTGTCGGCCGGCCTGTTCATTTGTGTTGATTTGCTTGCGATTTGCTGTGTTCTAGTTTTCTCTTTATTAAGAGATTGCTTTATTACATTTACATTTAGTCATTTAGCAGACGCTTTTATCCAAAGCGACTTACAAATGAGGACAAGGAAGCAATTTACACAACTATAAGAGCAGCAGTGAACAAGTGCTATAGACAAGTTTCAGGTGTGTAAAGTCTAAGAAGCAAAGCATTAGTAAAAATTTTTTTTTTTTTTTTTTTTTTTTTTTTTTTTTTTGAGAGAGAGTACAGTTAGTGGTATAGCCAGAGAGACAGTTGCAGTTTAGGAAGGAAAGTGGAGACTAAACAGTTGCGTTTTTAGTCGTTTCTTGAAGACAGCAAGTGACTCTGCTGTTCTGATGTAGTTAGGGAGTTCATTCCACCAACTGGGCAGATTGAATGCGAGAGTTCGTAGTGATTTCTTCCCTCTTTGGGATGGAACAACGAGGCGACGTTCATTCACAGAACGCAAGTTTCTGGAGGGCACATAAATCTGCAGAAGTGAGAGCAGATAAGAAGGAGCAAAGCCAGAGGTCGCTTTGTAAGCAAACATCAGAGCTTTGAATTTGATGCGAGCAGCAACTGGCAGCCAGTGCAAACGGGTGAGTAGCGGAGTGACATGTGCTCTTTTGAGTTCATCAAAGACCACTCGTGCTGCTGCGTTCTGAAGCAGCTGAAGAGGTTTGATAGAATTAGCTGGTAGCCCGGCTAGTAGAGAGTTGCAATAGTCCAGTTTGGAGAGAACAAGAGCTTGAACAATGAGTTGAGCTGTATGTTCAGATAGGAAGGGTCGGACCTTTCTGATGTTATAGAGTGCGAATCTGCAAGATCGAGCAGTTCTAGAAATGTGCTCAGAGAAGTTCAGTTGGTCATCAATCGTTACTCCAAGGCTTTTTACCATTTTGGATGCAGTGATGGTTGCTCCATCCATCTGGATTGAAAAGTTATGGTGAAGAGTCGGGTTGGCAGAAACTTCAAGCATTTGCGTTTTCGCGAGGTTAAGCTGAAGATGATGATCTTTCATCCAGTGTGAAATGTCTGACAGGCAGGCTGAAATGCGAGCTGGAACCGTGGGATCATCAGGGTGAAAAGAGACGTATAGCTGGGTATCATCAGCATAGGAGTATTAGTATTATTAGATATGCTTGTGCAGCTCAGTTTATTATCTAGTGAGAAGTTGAACGATCTTTATGAGAATTGGATTATATGAGATTTTGTTTTGCTAACGGCTAACAGTGTGTACTTTACGAGAACTCTAGTAATGTGAGCAGCTTAGGATATTTGTTAGTTAGTTTAAGGAGTCGTTGCCACATGTGTAATTATGTTTTGAGGTTATGAAGTTTAGTTAAGCTACGTGCTGAAGATTACGGTTTTGTTTCCGCATTTTTCTTTGGTTAGTCAGTTTAGTGGGTTGGGGTTTAGTTAGATCGTTTTGTTATATTTATTTCTTTGTTTTGGCAACACTCCTGTGTTGTTTAATTCGATTATTTAAAATTACATTTACATTACATTTTCTGTTCATTGTTTGACATTCACTGTTTAATAAATACTTAATTTGCTTCACTTTGTTTCTTCTCCTTATTCCTCCAGCATCAGTAGACTCACTGATTGTTAAGTTTCATCCTTTTAATATCTTAACAACTTAAACACATAACAGGGGCTAATGTGTATGAAGTGATTTGTTGAAATTATATTCACTCAATATTGATCCTAAATGTGTACAGCCTTCGTGAAAATATGAAAATAGAAAATTATTCATTGGACCGGTTTTCTAAATTTTTTTACCCGTTTCCTGCTGTTAAAATGATGCCTGGGCCATTTTTGACCCACAAGTCGACTGGAGGGTTAAAGCTATAAATGCTAGAATTTACATGAACTGTACTGTGTTGATCTCTTTTCCTGTTGTTGTGCAGGTTCTGTATCATCTGTTTGAGGAGTACTCCAGTGTGGGCACCATCACCATCACTGATGTGTTCCTGGGAATCGTGTGCTTTCTGGTGGTGTCGTTGGGTGGAATCGTGGTCGGCGCCATCTATGGCATCCTGGCGGCGTTTACATCACGCTTCACCTCACACACACGCGTCATCGAGCCGCTGTTCGTCTTCGTCTACAGCTACATGGCTTATCTGTCCGCTGAGGTGTTTCATCTGTCGGGCATCATGGCGTAAGTCAACACTACAATTCAGTTTCACAGTTTGGAATAATAAGTTACGCTTGATGAGATTATATTGTCAATGTTTAATGTTTTTTTTTTCTTTTTTACAAGTTTTTAATTTTTTTATTTATTTATTTATTTTTTTTACTTTAATTGAAACAAGTTACATTACATAAGATAAAATTGTCAATGCCCAGTGCTTTTTTTATTATTAAAGAGCCCATATTATGGGTTTTTGAAAATGCCCTTCCATGTAGTGTGTAACATAGCTCTAAGTGAAGTGAAATATCCAGCTAAGGCTTAAATCTGTAAGTGTACAGTGTTTAAAACCATTGATTCATCTATAAAAGAGTCGACTCATAGTGCTTCAAACGAGTCGTCTTGATAACGAGTCATTAGGTGTTTTGTGATGACGCGGCTACGAAACACATTCGCGGAAATAGCTGAGGACGCGGGTGGTAAGGGAGGTGTCGCCGCCGCGCCGTTCTATTCTGGATGCGCCGGCCCTGTGTGTGTGTGTGTGTGTGTGTGTGTGTGTGTGTGTGTGTGTGTGTGTGTGTGTGTGAAGAGCAGGTACACTGACAGGCTAGGAGATCTCCTCGCCAGTTCTTGGACTTTTTGCTTTATAAAATAGTTAGTCGTCAGTATTTTCTAGTCCATCGTCTGTGTTTACATTCACCCACTGGCAGCCAAAATCCACTATGAAGCACTGTGTGCACTGTGACTACTTTTATATTGTTGATTAGCAGCTGGGCATTTCACTCTGTCTCTTGCTGAAGCCTGTCAGTGTCGTCGACCAATCACAGCAGGCTGTCATCAGTCCAATCAGCGCAGATTAGCTTCGCGCTGAGGAGGGGTTTGGGAACAAATGAATCGCTGAATGATTCATATGGGAGTCGCTGGGATAATTAGGTAAAAATAAATGCAGATTATAAGACCGTGAAAGTGTTTTTTGACCTTGCATGCATATTAGACTGTTGTTGGAGACCCTTAAAACCTAAATATGACCCTATTTCATGTATAATATTGGCTCTTTAAAAAATTTCAATAAGAAATATTGCGTGTGCAACTAATGGGCGGGGCTTGAGTTCCCTATCAACGTCACGCTGATGCGGCTAAAGACTCGTTACAGCGGAGATTCATTTGAAGCACTATGAGTCGACTCTTTTATAGATGAATCAATAGCTTTAAACATGGCACACTTTCAGATAATTTTCAAAAACCCATAATAGGGGCTCTTTAAGACAGTAAATGTGTGTTTTTTTTTTATTTCCATTTAATATTTTTTATGTTTTCTGTTTTTAACATAAGTAATAGGAGCCCTTTTTGCTTTGAAAAGCTTTGAAGAAGACTCTCTAAAATTGCACGAGCTTTTTTCTGCATCGTTCTGAAATATGAGATTAATAAACAGGGCCAGATGAAACAGGTCAGGGTTGGTATTTCTCACGTCTGAAAGCATCCAATGATTTAACAGCTTGTCACTGACATTTAATCGACTGTCTGAAGTTTTCTGGATTCACTGCGTCTTCGTGTCTAAGTAAGTGTGTGTCAGAGCTCACTCAATACTGTGCTGCAACTGAAGACACTCAGTTATAACCTGGTGACGCATGAATAGATGAGAAAACCCATCTGACGGCAGTAAAGAGTCTCTGGATGATTGCAAAACTGTTCAAACCATCACCACAAACTATTAAAGAGGCTTATGCTATGAGGTTCTTGAATGCTTTATTCTGATTGGCTGATGCGCATTCTGAGGTGTGCTGATATTTTCAGATAAACGCAGCGCTAAAGTAGTTCCGGCAGGTTTTGAGAGCATTACAGCTCCGTATCACTATCCTGAATGATTTCTATAGACCTTTTTCTTGGCTGCTGCATGGAGGGCGCCATAGCGATCAGCGTCTTCCCGTAGAATGGTTAGAACTTCCATTTACAGTGTATACAATAGGTAATTTGCGCTCTGAAAATGGGTTTTAATAGCGTTTTTAATGGATTACGGGCCGTTTTTGTCACACACAACTTAGAAGTGTGTGTGTTAAAGCCGTTATAATCTGTCAGATGTGATTCAAGCGCGAGAGAAAAACGTTCTCCTAGTTCGCGTGTCTGCCGTGCGAAATACAGTGCGTGTGTGTGTTTCCCGGGCCTGTCAGCTGTTAGTTCCGCTTCAACACACACGCATGCAATACTTTACTGCATTATAGAGCAAACCAGATTACTGGCATGAAACTTAACAGGTAACGTTATGCAAGTCATGCAATTTACAAAAATGACCAGTAAAAGTCCGTAACTGATACTCTGCCGGCTGATTTGCATGTTGATTCTAATCGCGAGCCGTTTATGTTTCATTTAGTGTGTTGTATTTATCACAGTTTGTGTTTTTCTGTCATTTCAAAATGACACTAGCCTATATTTTCGCTTTGTCACAGTTATTAAATCAGTGTGTCTGTGGGACAGTCCAAACCAGGCATGGGCAAACTCGATCCTCGAGGGCCGGTGTCCCTGCAGAGTTTTGCTCCAACACTAATCAAACACACCTGAACACCCTAATTAGTGTCTTCAAGATCACTAGAAAGCTACAAGCAGGTGTGTTTGATTAGGGTTGGTGCAAAACTATGCAGGGACACCGGCCCTCCAGGATCGAGTTTGCCCATCCCTGGTCCAGACCATGTGTGTGTGTCAAACATTTTGGTGAACTACATGTGTTTGAGTTGGTAAATGTCAGAAAATATTGACATTAGTAATGATGAGGCTTCATTTAAACGGCAGAAGATAGATTTGACAACGAGGGGAAAATGCCTCACAGCTGATGTTTTCCATCCTATTAGATCACATTTTTAAAAATAATCAGTCCAGGAGGTGGCGCCGATCTACAGCAGTATAAATTCAAAGATGATAAAAGCTGGTAAAATAGATTAAAACCATCGTTTCAAAGCTGTCCAAGTGTGACTGTTTATACGCAAAAGCTGCCGACCGAGAGTTCTTAGCATTCTCCTTGCGCATACACGCAAAGCATAATGGGTACGTTTAAAAGAAAAAGGTCAATAGAGCCAGATCAGACTCAAAAATAATACATTTAGAAAAAAAAATCTTGTTTTAATGAAAACTGATGCACTTTTTCAGGATTCATCAATAAAAACAACTGCATTTATTTGAAATACAGCTCTTATTTTGTAGAACTGAATGTCTTTACTGTTGCTTTTAATGTATTCAGGAGACAAGGACATTTCTTCGCTTTATTTTATTCATACCTTTTATAAACTGACATTTTATTAAAGTAAAAAGAGACACAAGCAGCACGTTATTTCTGTTTATGGGCTGTGAAGTATTATTATTGCTATTATGCAAAACTGAACTCCTACACTAAAGAAACGCCTCACTGCCGTCACAGGAAGTTTTGTAACAGGTTTGTCCTTTAAAAGAGGAACAAATGACCGAACGTTTACATTCTCAACCCTGATGA
>NC_079450.1:4606848-4611848 GCF_903798145.1 Danio aesculapii | reverse complement strand
ATTTTTCACAGTATTTCCTATAATATTTTTTCTTCTGGAGAAAGTTTTACTTGTTTTATTTCAGCTAGAATAAAAGCAGTTTTAAATTTTTTTAAAAAGCATTTTAAGGTCAATATTATTAGCCCCTTTAAGCAATTGTTTTTGATTGATTGTCTACAGAACAAACCATTGTTATACAATGACTTGCCTAATTACCCCAACTTGCCTAATTAATCTAGTTAAGCCTTTAAATCTCACCTTAAGCTGAATACTAGTATCCAGGGGCGTAGCGGACATTTTAAAAGTGGGGGGACGGCTGTATGAGATCATATGTTCATATAATTATTAATCACCTGTTTCTAAATAGTCTGTCTCTAAAAGTGAGGGGAACGGATCCCCGCCGGTTGCTACACCCCTGCTAGTATCCTATATACTAGATCTGCACCATTCTGGCTAAAATCAGAATCGCAATTTTTATTCATTTATTTATTTTTGCTTAAAATAAAGATCACGATTTTCTCACGATTCTGTAGATGTAAAATAAAGGTTAATATGAGTCTGCAATTATTATAGTTTTTTCTCAAACATATGGTAAAACAACAATAATAATAATATGTGTAGGTCTACTGGTTTCCATAAATAATTCTATTCTACTTATAATAATTCTGATGTTGAATTATGTTTGAGATATAGGCCTATGCTTGCAATCTGTCATGGACAACATTATTAGACCATTTAATTCACTGGTAAAAATCAACATTATATAGGCTAGAGCAGTGTTTCCCAACCCTGTTCCTGAAGGTACACCAACAGTACACATTTTCAACCTCTCCCTAATCAAACACACCTGAATCAACTCATCAGAAGATTAGAAGAGACTCCAACACCTGAAGTTACTGGGTCAGAAAAGGGAGACGTCCAAAATATGTACTGTTGGTGTGCCTCCAGGAACAGGGTTGGGAAACACTGGGCTAGAGTAGTTATACTGACACTGTAAACATTTATTTTCATGCACAACTGTGTGTTCACTATAAAAGAAAAACAGATCAAATGCTTGCGGTAATCATTACTCTAAAATGCGATATGATTATGTAAATGATGTGCACGCTTTCGGTTTCATTTTCACTGCTAAGTGCTGTTCATACTTCGCACGCGGCTCTCAAACAATCACTTTGTGCCACAAACTGAATATCATTTACAACTTTATAACCTGTTACTCATAGTATATGCAGGTTCTGTTCACTAAAGTAGACGCGTCTGTCATTAAATAGGATGCGCGCCTGCTCTCTCTGTGACATCAGCTCATGGTCAGCAGCTCACGTCACGTGTGATTTCCCGGCCGTGACTCTTTCAACATCATTTGGAGGTTCCATGTCGCTGAGCAATATATGTGAAACAATGAAAAGACTCGTGCAGCCGCCTTTGCTTTTCTCCTGAACTTGAAAATATGATTGGCAGAATCGTAGAAATGCTGGATTAATATCGTCTAGGGCAGTGTTTCCCAACCCTGTTCCTGGAGGCACACCAACAGTACATATTTTGGATGTCTCCTATATCTGACTCATTCAGTTCAGGTTTTGGAGTCTCTTCTAATGTCCTGATGAGTTGATTCAGGTGTGTTTGATTAGGAAGAGGTTGAAAACCTGTACTGTTGGTTTGCCTTCAGGAACAGGGTTGGGAAACACTGGTCTAGGGGGTCGAATCGAGATCGCGATCTTTTTTCGATTAATTGTGCAGCTCTACTGTATACTACAATACTAGTAAAATTGTATATACTGTCATCATGGCAAAAAAAAATCAGTTATTAAAAAAATCAGTAATCAGAAATGAGTTATTAGCTTATTTTTAGAAATGTTGGAAAAATGTTCTCTTCATTAAACAGAAATTGGGGAAAATTATAAAAGGATTCAAATTTAACAGGAGGGTTAATCATTTTGACTTGAACTATATTACGGGTTGCACCAGCTAGTCGACTTAAATGCTCTGCTGTGACACTTTTTGGTTGTCATGTGACGATGGTCGCTCTGCGCAGATTACATAGTTTGACCTGAACTACATGGCAACTTTACACATGAAGGTGGTTCACTGAATGAAACTGCCCTCCTGTTATTTTTAAAGTCATATTTTAAGTGTGTTTTTTCTTATGTCGGCGTCAAAGATTCACGTAAACTTTGAGTGAACTTTAAATCATCAAACATATGCCAGTTAGGTCGCTCCATGCAAATACCCTAGAGCAGATGCTAGCCAATCACGTTTACGCAACGATGGAAAAGTAATGTGATTGGCTGTTGTCCTTTGCGAAGCGTAGATGCTGACATATTTTGTAAATGAATTGTGAGGCGTGCAGAAAGTAGTGTGCATTCACGTAGGTGTGACAAACTTCACCGCGTGTGTAAACATCATCCCCGGTGAACGCGGTGTAGATGTGCATCGAGGAGACGTCTGATAACCACGATGAGCCAGTAACTGAAAAACGCCCGACTTGAGCAGGTTTTTGAACTGCTTTCTAGCACACATTATTATAGAGGTAAACTATGCGTCTGAGCAAGTCTCTGACTGTGTAATAAGGCTTAACGTTATAGCCTTTGTCTTTGGTGTGTTATGTTGTCATGAAATAACTTCACATGAATCTGTGTGCTGAGGAAGTATGCATTACTTCTGCACTTAAAGATCTGTTAGGGGCCGATCACACCGAACGCACCTTTACGTTCCAAAAACGCAAGGCGCACCTTACTGCCTTTTTCTTATGTCGGCGTCAAAGATTCACGTAAACTTTGAGGGAACTTTAAATCATCAAACATATGCCACTTAGGTCGCTCCATGCAAATACCCTAGAGCAGATGCTAGCCAATCACGTTTACGCAACGATGGAAAAGTAATGTGATTGGCTGTTGTCCTTTGCGAAGCGTAGATGCTGACATATTTTGTGTACAAAATGACTGACTGTGTAATAAGGCTTAACGTTATAACCTTTGTCTTTGGTGTGTTATGTTGTCATGAAATAACTTCACATGAATCTGTGTGCTGAGGAAGTATGCATTACTTCTGCACTTAAAGATCTGTTAGGGGCCGTTCACACCGAACGCACCTTTACGTTCCAAAAACGCAAGGCGCACCTTACTGCCTTTTTTGCTGACAAGAAAAAAAGAAGCGTGGTGCGCTTTTTTTATGTCGCTAGGCAACGACTGAATCAGCTTGGTAATGTGCGAGAGTGTTGCTGTTGATATTAATATAATTGTAACAATTAATAATATTGTGATATTCAAGATTTGTGAGGTCATACAGCTCCGAATAACTCAAAACAGCTACTGGTTGTTGGTAGATCGGATACGTTTACGGCCGGAAGTTAATGAGAATTATTTCTGTTATTTATTAAATTTCACATTTATTGTATTTTATTAAGGTCTACTCCCACCCCAATCCTAAACCCAACCGTCACAGTATGGTAAAACAGTACTTGTACCGAGTATTATTTATGTTATCTATTAAATTACCCAATAAATTGTATTTTTTAACGCCTACTCCCACCCCAACCCTAAACCCGACCGTCACAGTATGGTAAAACAGTAGTTTTACCGAGTATTATTTATGTTATCTATTAAATTACCCAATAAATTGTATATTTTAACGCCTACTCCCACCCCAACCCTAAACCCAACCGTCACAATACTGTAAAAATATTAATTATTGTTATACGGTGTCATTAAAAAATGCTGTTTTATTAATATACATATCGCATAATTACGGCCGCATATCCGCATATCTAGACTTTCCCACAGCAACCACTAGTCTCTCCTCCATCTTCAAAAGTCTCAGTTGTTGTCTTGACAACACTAACACTGAAGGCACCTCAACGGAAACCCCGCCTCTGCTTTCAGTTGATTGGAGAATGAAACAGCCGCGAATGACATAAGGCGCCTTTTCCGCTCTGAGTTGACTCTTTTTTTAACTGCGAGCGCACGACACGCAAGTGCAAAAGCAAGGCGCAGCAAGCAGTTAAAATGCAAGGCGCGCAGGTCGCATAAGCAGCGTGCCAAACGCTCGCTGCTGTTAGTAAATCATTCAAAAAAGGCGCCATTCAACGCATAAAGCGTGTTCGGCGTGATCGGCCCCTTAGTGTTGCATTCTTACTAGAACGTGCAGTGATCAGTGTGTTGACTGCATTTATGTAGCAGTAAAATTAGCCTGCGCTAATGTGACATTATTAACGAAATGAACAGCGTTAAAGTACATTTGTTATGCACTAAAATTAGTCGTTGGAAAAGTTACATTGTTTTTGCAGCGTGTTATGAGCGGTCAAACAATATTTATATATTTCCTGCAAGTAAATCGCAAATTGTGGCATGTTGCAAAACATTTGCATCTTGTGTTTTATTGATGACATCACCAGCGACTACATAACGTCGACTTGACTTTCGATAACAAAAAAGTCAACTTCCTAAAATCTAAAAGTCATTCAACCCCTAATATGTATATGTATGTATATATGTAGGTATGTATGTATATAAACTTAAATTCAACTCTAAAGGCTTAAGTAATAATGATTCTGCTTAATTAAGGAAACCTTTCTCTTGGATTTATCCCTGAGGATAAAAATAATGTCCCATTTTTCAAAGCTCGAGTTTAATGAAAGCTTCTTCTTCATCTGTAGGTGTTGTGGGCCTGACCTTCGTGATCAACAAGTTTCGTATTGTGAAACTCACCACTAAAGACCAGTTTATTGTGGCCTACGGCGGCCTGAGAGGAGCAATCGCCTTCTCCTTAGCTTATCTGCTCGACGTTACTCATTTCCCCATGAGAAACATGTTCCTCACGGCCATCATCACCGTCATCTTCTTCACTGTGTTTGTGCAGGTCAGTAGCGCTGATGCTCCACTTTATACACTGCAAAAATGCTTTTCTTTCTTGGAGTTTTTGTCATGAAGAATTTTGCAGACATGTAAGTCAAAAACTGTTTTGTTTTCAGAAATGATACACTAAAATAAAGAGAGTTTATTATTCAAGCGAAAAAAATCTGCCAA
>NC_079450.1:4599348-4604348 GCF_903798145.1 Danio aesculapii | reverse complement strand
GGAGACTAAAATTGAACTCTTTGGAGTGAATGCCAGGCGTTACGTTTGGAGAAAACCAGGCACCGCTCATCTTCAGGCTAATACCATCCCTACAGTGAAGCATGGTGGTGGCAGCATCATGCTGTGGGGATGTTTTTCAGCAGCAGGAACGGGAAGACTAGACAGGATATAGGGAAAGATGAATGCAGCAATGTACAGAGACATCCTGAATGAAAACCTGCTTCAGAGTGCTCTTGACCTCAGACTGGGGGAACGGTTCATCTTTCGGCAATACAATGACCCAAAGCACACCGCCAAAATATCAATGGAGTGGCTTCACAACAACTCAGTGAATGTCCTTCAGTGGCTCAGCCAGAGCCCAGACCTAAATCCTATTGAGCATCTCTGGAGAGATCTGAACTTATGTGTACACCGTCGCTTCCCATCCAACCTGCTAGAGCGTGAGAGGTACTGCAAAGAGGAATGGGCAAAAATCCCCAAAGACAGGGGAGCTGTGGGAAGCTTGTGGCATCATATTCAAAAAGATTTGAGGCTGTAATTGCTGCCAAAGGTGCATCAACTAAGTATTGAGCAAAGGCTGTGAATACTGATGTACATCTGATTATTTTTTTTTTTTATAAATTTGCAACAATTTCAGAAACTCTTTTCACATTGTAATTATTTCGTATTGTGTGTAGAATGTTGAGTAAATAAATGAATTTAATACATTTTATAATGTAATATAAAAAATGTGGAAAAAGAGAAGCGCTATGAATACTTTTCAAATGCACTGTAAATGTTTTCATTAATGCAATGTTATATGGAGAATGATAATGCAAAAATAAAATTAATCTCTACAGTTCTGTGGAATGAATTGAAAAATAGAAATCTCTGGATATTTTAATTTAAATATGCCAAAAAAATGCATTATGTACAAAGTTTGTCATTTTAGATTAGTTTTTTGCAAGCCTTTTAGTTCACTGCATTAGTGAATTTTATGGTACATTTACTGTCAGACTTGCTGCAATTCTCCACTTCATTAGGTTTTACTGTAATGCAGGTTATTGAACTGTCTTGTATTGTTTATTTGCTTTCCCCATGAGTGTTTTAAACCATGATTCTCTCACAGCTCCATCTCTGGGCTGTTTGAGAGAGTCCTGATGCCTCTGAAAATCACATGAGCTGCTGAAAATGGCTACGGCGAAAGTCACCCTCATCATTTATGTGTTCAATCATTCATATCACAACCTGAGTCTTTCTGCTTTGAGGAGGCAGAAACTGGACCAGCACAGGCTGTGTGTACAATACACACGCACGCTAAGATTCAGATCCTACTGTGTATTTATTCCAGGTTTATGAATGTAGGCTCATGTGTTGGAGTTGTTTTAGCGTGTCCGAGTATTTCAGGGTCAATTTATTTTTGTTTATTATTAGTTTATCGTTTTAAAGATTATTGCCCTTTTATGTAGCATGTGATATAGCTGTTTGTGAATACGTTTTAGAAATTAAAGTGCATAATGTAAGGAGTTATTCACTGTTTCTGTCAGCTTTATGTTTTTGAATGTTTGGCGCCATCTTGTGTCTGAATAATGCGCAGGTTAGTGTATACTCCAGCTGTTTTAGTTCCTGTCAGCTTTGTGTTTTTGACTGTTTGGCGCCATCTTGTGTCTGAATAATGCACAGGTTAGTGTATACTCCATCAGCTGTTCTTGTTTCTGTCAGCTTTGTGTTTTTGACTGTTTGGCGCCATCTTGTGTCTGAATAATGCACAGGTTAGTGTATACTCCATCAGCTGTTTTAGTTCCTGTCAGCTTTGTTTTTGACTGTTTGGCGCCATCT
Source organism: Danio aesculapii (assembly GCF_903798145.1). Classification (NCBI taxonomy): domain Eukaryota; kingdom Metazoa; phylum Chordata; class Actinopteri; order Cypriniformes; family Danionidae; genus Danio; species Danio aesculapii. Next base: position 4,602,530 of record NC_079450.1, on the reverse strand, counting down.
TGTGTCTGAATAATGTGCAGGTTAGTGTATACTCCGTCAGCTGTTTTCGTTTCTGTCAGCTTTGCATTTAATTAAAGAATTAGTTTACTTTGACGACTCAGAACAATGTTTTGTGTCTAATTGTTTTATTTTTGGCAAGTAGCCATGTAATAAGCGGGATAAATTACATACAGGTGGTTGTTTTATCCGAATAAAACCTTTCAGTCTTATATAACGCATTCTTCTCCGCCTCAGGCTGTTGATAAACCTGTCAGGCTTTATTCTCAGATAACAACCTCCTGAATGTACTTCATCCCTAACATAACAGAGACTCTTTAAAGATGCAACACTTGGCAGCTCTATCATGGGTGTTTATGTGATACAGTAAATCCCTCACGCTTTACTGCGTCATAAGTGTTTGCTGTCATCACCATGACACTGTTGCCAAGACGACACGTTCAGTGGTGCTTTACTTCACACTGTTGATTACATGGGGAGTTTTTTAGTAAGTTTTTCTGTAAGAGTAAGGGTTTTTCTTCTGGCCTTTGTGTTGCTGTTGAATCAAGCGGTGTCGGGTTTAATTAGTGTGTTTCTGTCCACACAGACTGTCTCAAATTGCAAGGTTTGTGTTTCCCTGTTTGTATTTTGTGTTTAAGATCTGTGTTGAGATGTAGACTTACTGTGGTTGTATATCAGGAAAACAGCAGCTCCAAGAAGTATTTATACACAGTATTTGACACAAATCTAATAAGCTTTGAAATATAGGTAATACTTAAGTAATATACACTTACTGGTCACTTTATTAGGTACACCTTACTAGTATCAGGTTGGACCCCCTTTTGCCTTCAGAATTGTCTTTAATTCTTTGTGGCATAGATTCAACAAGGTACTGGAAATATTCCTCAGAGATTTTGGTCCATATTGACATAGCATCACGCAGTTGCTGCAGATTTGTCAGCTGCACACCCATGATGCCAATCTCCCTTTCCACCACATCCCAAAGGTGCTCTATTGGATTGAGAACAGGTGACTCTGGAGGCCATTTGAGTATAGTGAACTCATTCATGTTCAAGAAACCAGTCTGAGATGATTCATACTTTATGACATGGTGCGTTATCCTGCTGGAAGTAGCCATCAGAAGATGGAGACACTGTGGTCATAAAGGGATGGACATGGTCAGCAACAATACTCAGGTAGGCTGTGGCGTTGACACGATGCTCAATTGGTACTAATGGACCCAAAGTGTGCCAAGAAAATATCCCCCGACCGTTGATGCAAGGCAGGATGGATCCATGCTTTCATGTTGTTGATGCCAAATTCTGTCCCGACCATCCGAATGTGGCAGCAGAAATGGAGACTCATCAGACCAGGCAACGTTTCTCCAATCTTCTATTGTCCAGTTTTGGTGAGCCTGTGTGAATTGTAGCTTCAGTTTCCTGTTCTTAGCTGACAGGAGTGGCACTCGCTGTGGTCTTGTGCTGCTGTAGCCCATCCGCCTCAAGGTTGGAAGTGTTGTGTGTTCAGAGATGCTCTTCTGCAGACCTCTGTTGTAATGAGCGCTTATTTGAGTTACTGTTGCCTTTCTTCCAGCTGGAACCAGTCTGGCCATTCTCCTCTGACCTCTGGCATCAAGGTATTTGCGCCCACAGAACTGCCGCTCACTGGATATTTCCTCTTTTTCAGATCATTCTCTGTTAACCCTAGAGATGGTTGTGTGTGAAAATCCCAGTAGATCAGCAGTTTCTGAAATACTCAGACCAGCCCGTCTGGCAGCAACAACCATGCCATGTTCAAAGTTACTTAAATCACCTTTCTTCCCAGCAGATTGTCTTGATCATGTCTACATGCCTAAATGCATTGAGTTGCTGCCATGTGATTTGGCTGATTAGAAATTTACATTAACGAGCAGTTGGACAGGTGTACCTAATAAAGTTCACAAAGTGCTTTACAACAACAATTGTAGAATAAAAACACACAAAGCACAGCAAATTAAGCACGAGTTTTCAGCTGCTTTTTTCATTTCTTAAGCTCAACCAAAACTTTTTGTTTTGCAAAAGTATGTGCAAATTTAGTCAACAATGATTTTTTTTATGGGTGTCAGGGGAGTGCAGTGGGTAGCAAGATCACCTCACACCAAGAATATTATTATGATGTTGCCGTATAATTGTGCTAATATCTTCTCTCTGCATGCATTTTTATCCTGCAATGCATTGCAGTTAAGTCTAATGTCGTGATTTATTATTATTACATTTTAGATTCATTGTTTGAGACATTGCAAATGGATGTTTTATTTGTGAAATATTTATTTTATTTACATTTTGATTTGTATATTAATTAATTTGATTACTTATCTTATTTTTTATATTTATTTGTTTATCATTGGATTTACTTTTATTCTGAATTTTTTTTATTGTGAATATATGCAATATTTGTGAAATTTATTTTAATTATTTTTAATTTTATTTATTTTTTATATTTGTTTATTTTCTTATCTTTATTTTTATTGTCTTATCTTATTCTTTATTTTATTTAATTTAGCATTTTTATTTTATTGCAAATATAAGCAGACTTATTTGTGAAATATTTGTTAGATTTTTTTCTTCATTTTATATTATTTGTTTAATATATTTTATTTTATATTTGTTATCTTTATTTATTTATTTATTTATTTATTTATTTATTTTATTTTATTTTTTATTGATGTTTAACAAGACAATACATCTTTGTATGCAATACAACATAGGAAAAATTACAGATTGTCTTATTTTTCTTATTTTCCCACTCTCCCCTCAAAATAAAATAAATGAAATGTATGAATTATAAACAAACATATCCTCTGAAAGAGAAAAAATATATAATAATTAAAAATAATTGTATCTTATTTTATTACATTTTCATTTTTTTTATTTATCTATTTTTTTAATTTATTTTATCTTTTATATTTGTATTTTATTTTAATGCAGTGACTTGCACTTATTCTTGTTCATGAACTTTCAATTCTTGTTGCACTGTTTGGTGTCCCCTGCTGCAGGCCCAAACCTGTTGTTTTATGTAAGTGTGATTTCACAACACAGAGTTGTGTATCCCTCACAGGAAGTGGAATCTGGAGACGGTTTGCAGTGTCAGATGCGCTGATGCATTTACAGCATGCGGTGTATTTGATCTGTCTGCATCTGACCTTGAGGAAAAACCTCTGCGTGTAG
>NC_079450.1:4586848-4591848 GCF_903798145.1 Danio aesculapii | reverse complement strand
AGAGGGCAAATTCTTCAGCAGGATAGCGCTCCTTCTCATACTCCAGCCTCCACATCAAAGTTCTTGAAAGCAAAGAAGGTCAAGGTGCTCCAGGATTGTCCAGCCCAGTCACCAGACATGAACATTATTGAGCATGTCTGGGGTAAGATGGAGGAGGCATTGAAGATGAATCCAAAGACTCTTGATGAACTCTGGGAGTCTTGCAAGAACGCTTTCTTCGCCATTCCAGATGACTTTATTAATCAGTGATTTGAGTCATTGCAGAGATGTATGGATGCAGTCCTCCAAGCTCATGATGGAGTCAGACACAATATTCATTCTGTTTCCACTGCAGCATGACCACATATTCTATACTGGACATTATTTCTGTTCAGTGACAAGACTTTTGTCTAAGCACAGTCAGACCTTACTGTCCTAATGAAATCATTCAAAATCAAGGCATGATCATATTTTATTTTGGTCAAATAAGCCTAATCTAGAGGCCTTTGCCTTTCATATAAGCCACTTATGATACCAAATGATCAACTAGAAGTCAAGTTATTATTTGCTGTTCCTAAAACTTGGATACGAGACGAGACTTTTGTCAGGTAGTGTACTTTATTAAAACTGTACATGCATACAGCTCTGTTTGTTTTTAAACCAAGCAGCTTTACATTATTTACAGCTTTTACCTCAGCTGGAAAAATGTGGTAAAAGCTCTTTGTGCTTGTGTGGTTCACAGTTCTCAGTCCTACAGTTCCTATCTGTTGCACTCCTAGTGCTTCTGCTGTTATCTTTCTGTCTCTTTATCAGCTGACATAAAACCACTGGCTTTAATAGTCACCATATGCAACTTGATTTTCAAAACGAGCAATAGAAATGCAATAAAGTTATTCAGCTGTTATTTGTTTCGAAGTCATAGGAAATCCAATTTAAGTGCACTTAAAGGGATGACTCACCCAAAATTGAATACAAATCATGAGTTACTCAACCTTTACTCTGTACAAACCTTTATGAGTTTCTTGCTTCTGTTGAACACAAAAAAAATATTATTTTTAAAGAATTCTGAAAACCGGTAACCATTGACTTTCATTGTAGGAAAAACAAATACTATGAAAGTCAATGATTACCAGTTTTCAGCATTCTTCTTTTTGTGTAAAAGGATTAGTAAGCACTTTGAGTAAATTATCATTTTTGGGTGAACTACCCCCTTTAAATTTCAAACAAAAACATAAAAAAGGAGAAAAATAAGTTATCCTAATATCAGATATTCATACACATGATAATTTATAACAACACTAAAACATATTGCAAAGACACTTTCAACCCTGCAAGAATAGAATAGATATTACAATATATTAAAGAATGTTGGAAACCAGTAACCATTGACTTTCATAGTATTTGTTTTTCCAACTATGTCAGTCAATTGTTACAGATTTGCAACATTCTACAAAATCTCTTCTTTTGTGTAAAAGAAGGGTTTTTAACCACTTAAGTGAGTAAATTGTAATTTTTTTCAGGGGTAAATGACCCTCTTAACTTTTTTTTAGCTAGACTTTTTACAACCAAAAGAAAGCAAAAAAAGGTTATCCTAATATAAGATATTCATACACGTACATTTATAACAACACTAAACACATATTGCAAAGACACTCTCAACCCTGTAAGAAGGTAAATAGATATTACAATATTTTAAAGAATGTTGGAAACCAGTGACCATTGACCTTCATAGTATTTGTTTTTCCAACTATGTCAGTCAATGGTAACAGATTTGCAACATTCTACAAAATCTCTTCTTTTGTGTAAAAGAAGGGTTTTTAACCACTTAAGTGAGTAAATTGTCTTTTTTTTTCAGGGGTAAATGACCCTCTTTACATTTTTTATTTTATTTATTTATTTTTTTAGCTAGACTTTTTACAAAAAAAAGAAAGCAAAAAAATTATCCTAATATCAGATATTCATACACGTATATTAATAACAACACTAAACACATATTGCAAAGACACTCTCAACCCTGTAAGAAGGTAAATAGATATTACAATATTTTAAAGAATGTTGGAAACCAGTGACCATCGACTTTCATAGTATTTGTTTTTCCAACTATGTCAGTCAATGGTTACAGATTTGCAACATTCTACAAAATCTCTTCTTTTGTGTAAAAGAAGGGTTTTTAACCACTTAAGTGAGTAAATTGTCTTTTTTTTTTCAGGGGTAAATGACCCTCTTTACATTTTTTATTTTATTTATTTATTTTTTTAGCTAGACTTTTTACAAAAAAAAGAAAGCAAAAAAAAAGTTATCCTAATATGAGATATTCATACACGTACATTTAGAACAACACTAAACACATATTGCAAAGACACTCTCAACCCTGTAAGAAGGTAAATAGATGTTACAATATTTCTAAAGAATGTTGGAAACTGGTAACCATTGACTTCCATTGTATTTGTTTTTCCTACTGTGTAAGTCAATGGTTACCGGTTTCCAACATTCTACAAAATCTCTTTTTTTGTGTGTGTGTGTGTGTGTGTGTGTGTGTGTAAAAGAAGGGTTTGGACCCACTTTGTGGTTTTATGACACTTTGTGACATTTTTGGGTTAACTACCCCTTTTAAATACAGTATTCTTCAGAAAATAACAACACTCCTCCAGCAATCACATGAAAATTTTCACATTGTCTTTTCCCAGATTGAACCGCTTCAATAAGAAGTACGTGAAGAAGTGCCTGATAGCGGGAGAACGCTCCAAAGAGCCGCAACTCATCGCTTTCTACCACAAGATGGAGATGAAGCAGGCCATCGAGCTGGTGGAGAGTGGAGGTGGGGCCAAACTGCCCTCCGCCCTGCCCTCCACTGTCTCCATGCAGTAAGTTCCACCTCCAACGTTTTCAACCAATCAGAATCAGCACATTTCTAAACACACTAGTTTTAATAACTCATTTCTAATAACTGATTTCTTTCATCTTTGCCATGATGACAGTAAATAATATTTGACTAGATATTTTTCACGAGTATACAGCTTAAAGTGACATTTAAATGCTTAACTAGGTTAATTAGGCAAGTTATGGTAATTAATTATTAATATGAGCAATATCACACTCGTAGCAGTGCGATATGGCTGTATATCGGCACTGGTGGGAGGCGTGCGTTGAAACGAGGCCGCAGACCGAGTGCCTTAGTGTCCCACCAGTACCCATATACAGCCATATGGCACTGCTACTCATGTGATATTGTGTTTATACAACAGTTCAACGGTATAACCCTTTTGTATTAGGAACTACTTTCTTCCACCGTTCATTCACATCTGCAGCTGACGTCAGAACTGCAGAAATCATTGCTCATTTACCAACGTCACTTTAGAGCTGGGTAGTATTTGAATGATTCTCTAGCGTAATGTCTAAAATGATGACAAAACAGGTGATTTTGCTCACATTTTAAGATTATAATGCTGAACGGCATAAAATGCCATCAGTCTGCAGAGATTTACCAGTATGTCTGATAATGTTTTTTCTTCTGGAGAAAGTCTTATTTGTTTTATTTCGGCTAGAATAAACACATTTTTTATTTTTTTAAAAACATTTTAAGGTCAATATTATTAGCCCCTTAAGCTATATATTTTTTCCGAAAGTCTACAGAACAAACCATCATTATACAGTAACTTGCCTAATTACCCTAACCTTTCTAATTAACCTAATTAACCTAGTTAAGCCTTTAAATGTCACTTTAAGCTGTATAGAAGTGTCTTGAAGAATATCTAGTCTAATATTATTTACTGTCATCATGACAAAGATAAAATAAACCAGTTATTAGAGAGGAGTTATTAAAACTATTATGTTTAGAAATGTCTTGAAGAAATCTGTTCTCCGTTAAACAGAAATTGGGGAAAAAATAAACAGTGGGGCTAATAATCCTGACTGCAACTACACACACATATGTACACATATATACATGGACAGGGGCGTTGCTAGACTCAATTTACTGGGGCACGCAGGCGACGAAACTAAAGTTTAAATAAAATGATGGTGATCTTTACTATGCATGCTTTCTCATAGATTATTTTGTATGAAGCTAGTAACGAGTCAGGGAGGTAAAACTTAAAGCTAATTCTCTGCCACGTGTCAAGTCTAAAACAACAGATAATTCTATAAACATCTTTTTAAAAAATTTTTATTCAATAGAATTGTCTATTTAATTTCATCCAAATGAAGTTAATATTTATGCAAAATATTTTTTTAAACGATTATTTTCCAGGTACATTTTGGATTAATTATTTAGAATAATAATTGTATAATAACAATAATATTTGTATTTATTTATAATAAATATATATATATTTTGTGCATATATATTTGTTTTTTTTATTATTGTTTTATTTTATTTTTGTTTTGTTTTGTTTTGTTTTGTTTTGTTTTGTTTTGTTTTATTTTATTTTATTTTATTTTATTTTATTTTATTTTATTTTATTTTATTTTATTTTATTTTATTTTATTTTATTTTATTTTATTTTATTTTATTTTATTTTGTTTTGTTTTGTTTTGTTTTGTTTTGTTTTGTTTTGTTTTGATTTGATTTGATTTGATTTGATTTGATTTGATTTGATTTGATTTGATTTGATTTGATTTTGATTTGATTTTGATTTGATTTGATTTATTTTATTTTTTTGTTGGGACATGCCCCAGTAGAGCTTTATGTCTAGCAATGCCCCTGTACATGGACTTGTTCCACTTACACACATGTTGTTAATGTTTTCCCATTAAATTAATCTCACATTTGAAAATGAATGTATTAATTTATTAAGTATTACTCCACTTTTTCAGTACTCTTTCTACTACTGTAGATGAATGCATGTCTTTTAGAATAATTCATCGAAACTACTTTTTTCTAGGATGCTTTGATTATCTTAGTAGTTAGTAACAGTGTACATTAATCAACATTCCTGAAGAATCATTATGGAAGTTTTCTTTGTAGATGTTATAGGCTTCCTACACCCAACGCAAATGCGAATTCAAATGATAAATAAACA
>NC_079450.1:4534348-4581848 GCF_903798145.1 Danio aesculapii | reverse complement strand
CAAATATTGGTCAGAGGCTTCAAATAAGTTCAATCAGTATAATGAATCAAATGGGTAAAGCATACAGAGCTCTGGCCTGCAAAAACTAAACCCTCTACAATGTAAGTCTTACACCAGGGCAGTCTACTGCAGCTCCCTAAATCTCGTCTTCAGCCATGCCTTTGAATTTTCCCCTTCAATGGCAGCTGTCTTCTCACCAGTAGTCAGGCTGAACAGCATACATGCACGTACAGTACACACAACAGCAGGTGTTTTTCCCAAAAGCGCTTTAGTAACATTTTAACTTGCACTCTCTAGTTAAATGTTAAATTTTACATCCTTTATCTATCGCGCTATGTGCTGGTTCAGCAGAAAATCTTCTCTCTGTTAAGCAGAAATTAGGGGGGGGAATAAACAGGGGCTAATAATTCAGGAGGGCTAATAATTCTGACTTCAACTGTAATGGTCTAAAGAATCATGCAAAATTTTAAACTAATAATGATGACAAAACTAATTTTTAGGTATTAATCAATGTATTAATTAATGTATTTTAGCTCACTAAACTCCCGATTTGCTGCTTATTAATAGGTATTGTAGTAGTAGACTGGTTTGGGATAGGGTCATGCAGACTATACACTAATAAACAGTCATTATCTTAATAATAGGCAGGTAATAATCCACTAGTTAATATTGAGAATTGGTACTTAAACTAAAGGATGTTTTTTTATTTTTAAAGGTTAAAACAGTGACAGCCTATCAGAATCCATCCTGATTTATTAAAAAAAATATTGTATTAGCATCATCAACAATAACACAATAGCCTTAACAATAACAGTAATGTTTGAGCTAAAGAACAGTATGCAAATATAGTTTATGAGCTTTAATATTAACAATAAGACAGCCAATCTGGGGTGTGTTTCCCAAACAACGATGAACTCGCGGCTGAACTATCATAGTACGATGCATCGCTTGGGAAAAGAACAATGTAGTGACGATGTTTCCCCAAACCCGCAGATGCATTGTTTGAACCACGTTAGTTATAATGTAAAACGCCAATAATGATGCTCTAAACGGGGTGGAGTAACAACTTCTTTAGAGAAGAACCCCATCATTTATTTGTGTAAATTATATTGTTTTACACGCACAGGCATTTAAAAAAAAAATCCAAACTTAGTTTTGCTAAAAACATGCACTCGCTTTCCATATTAATTGAAATATATGTAAATGGCACATATAGGGCCTGTGTTTCCTTTACAAATATTATTGAGAACATTACATATTCTATTGTAAAACATAAAATCACTTATAAAAGCTAACACCTATTCTAATCTCATATATAAATCATATTAATAAATAAATAAATAATGAGGCTATTTATTAAGAAATTTAATTTAATATTTATTATTTAGGAAATGAATCATACTTTAATATTAATCATACTTTAATAATAATATTAATAATGATGATGATGATGATGATGATGATGATGATGATGATTATTATTAAAAAGTAGGATATTCTTTAATTATTATTATTATTATTATTTTTTATTTTAAAAGTCTACTTTTATAATTTGACACATGTAAACCACTGCAGAAATGTTCTAACTAACAGGCCCAGGTCATATACAGTACAGATACTTAATAAATAATCTACTATGAATTAAAAGCATTTACATTTGCTGTTTTTAATTCCACAAGCTTTGGAGACGTAACATAAATTCCGCTTTTAAATAACAGGTCACCTATAGCTTTCGCCATGAGCCACGGCTGTGTTCAAAAGGACATCAATGTTTTCAGTGCACTGCGAAGGGTGCGCAATTGTAAACATGAAGATCGCTAAAACTGAACTGTACAAATACTTTGAAAGCAAATTACACCTAAGAGAAACGACCTTAATGCTTTTTTAAAATAATTCCAAGTTGAGTTGTTAGAATGTTCTAAATGGATAGGGCATAGGGGGGATAACTGGGAACAGAACACAGCCAGGAACTATATTTCTAACTACAGCTCCAGAGGTGTAGTTGCAAGCATATAAGTTTGCAACGCAATTTACGAATGTTCGTTGGAATGACGGATTTGGGAAATCAGCCAACTATGTTTGTAACGACGGAACTTGCAACCTTAGTTAGCTAATGATGGTTTTCGAAAACGCACCCCAGATCCATTTTGCTTTAACAAGCTTGATCGTTGAAAGTGACAGACGACAAACGCACAATAGGTTTATACTTAAAACAATGACAGCCAATCAGAATCCTTCCTACAAAAATAATTGTATTAGCATCCTCAAGATCCATTCTGCTTTAACGAGCTTGATCATTGTAAGTGACAGACGCTAATTGATAAATTGGCCTTATTTAATATAAAAATATGAAGAGTTTAGATGCAAAAACCTGTAAAAGCCATCTGATATTTTCTTCTAGAATTAGCATTTTTTTTCTGACTCCTGTGTGAAGGATCAGTAATTTTATAGTGACAAACAAGTTATTTACATTGCCTTTAAAGTGAAATAACTGAACATAAACAAGAGGTTGACAAAACATTCCAGATGGAATTTAAATGCCATCTTCATATATATATATATATATATATATATATATATATATATATATATATATATATATATATATATATATATATATATATATATATATATATATATATATATATATATATATATATATACACGTTATTGTGCATTGGTTTGGATGCTAATATAATTATTTGTATAGGTATAATATTTTTAATGATAAGTAAACATGGCTATCAATTAGTGGCGATATAATAATTATAAATAGCCTTCATTTCCAATGTCAGTGGAATATACAAGGTGAATTTTTTTTTTAACCGTTTAAATTATAAAGTCAAAAGAAATCAAAAGCATGTGCATTTTAAGTGACAGACAACAAAACTAGTAAACAATAATAAACAAGGCATTATTGTGCATTAGTTTGGGTGCTAATATAGTTATTTCTATACTTTTAACTATAATGATATACTATATTAGATGATAAATATACTTTTATAATTATTATTTCATCACTAATGTACATAAATTACCCTTAATTAAAAAAAGAAAGAAATAGGAACCACTGTCAGAAGTGTGAGAGAAAAAGCTATAAATTTGACATTTTAGGATAAATGTATTATTAAAAGTCAGTCTTAATTATGAGATGAGAAATGATTGCATCCTAAATTAGGTATAAAGAGTGGAAGAAAGTTTAAACTGAGATATAACGTCATAATCATGACACACAATTGATATTGTAAAATGTCAAACACAAGAGCATTCAATGTGACAGACAACAGAACTAATAATATATAATAAACAGGACATTATTGTGCACATAATTATAATTAATGATGTAGTTATTACTATATTTAAAGTAAATTAAATCATAAATAACCTTGATTAATGATACTTAACCTTCAATTATGACAAAACAATACCAAATATGAATACCAAATACCAAAGTATGAGAATACAAGCTATAATAATGACATGCTAAGACAAATGTGTAATTAAAAATCAGTCTAAATTATGGGATAAAATATCATAATCATGACTACAACAAATTGATATTGTAATAATATATAAATAAAAGCATGAGCATTTAAAGTGACCGACAGCAAAACTACCATATGCATTTATAATACGTCAAATCAGTTATTGTGTTATTGCTTTGGATGCTAATGTAGTTATAGTTATGATTCTTGGTGTGAACAGCTCTTAGCACTGTGTTCTTACCAGACATGATGCGATTCGAACATTTTATTTCCAACAACAAAGCGATGAATTAACTCTAATAGTTTATGAAACATCAGGTTTTTTAGTATTTTCAGGTCTGGTTTGAACACGAGTCAGTGAAGTAGATGTTGCCGCTCCAGGATTTACCGTGGAATAATAATAATAATAATATTCCACACGAGGATGACAGATCTATGCATTCAAAACGGTCGAACTATTCAATCTCACTATATTCAGGTGAATATAAGCCTTTTTATTTTCACATCTAGCTCTTTTGTGTTCGTTCACATCACTTGCCTTTGTTTTTGTGATGTATCGTGGTTTATTTAAACCCAGGCTCATTAAAAAAATATGTGCTCAGAGCTTGTTTTTGAGAACTGAGAAAAATAAGTACCCTGGGCTACGTCTGCTTGGACACGAATCCATTAGAGGGTGTCATGTAGATTTTTTTTTTTTTTGACAATCTCAAATGTGTTACTCGGACCCGTTTTCTCAAAAGTGTCATTTCTCAAATCCACCAGAGGGCGCTGTGTACATGTTTTGCTCTTAAATGCGATACTGGGGCATGTTTTCTCATACGTGTCATTTCTCGTAAATCTACCAGTGGGTACTCTGTAAACTTTTTTTTGACAATTTCAAATACGTTATAGGAGCACGTTTTCTCATACATGTCGTTTCTCGTAAATCCACCAGAGGGCAGTGTGTACTTTTTTTATCTCAAATGTGATACTGGGACACGTTTTCTCATACGTGTCATTTCTCGTAAATCCACCAGAGGGCGCTGTGTATATTTTTTGATTATCTCAAATGCGATACTCTGAAACGTTTTCTCATAAGTGTCATTTCTTGTAAATACACCAGAGGGCGCTGTGTACATTTTTTGACAATCTCAAATACGTTACTTGGACACGTTTTCTCATAGGTGTAATTTCCCATAAATCCACCAGAGGGCGCTATGTACAATTTTTGATCTCAAATGTGATACTGGGACACGTTTTATGATGCGTGTCATTTCTCGTAAATCCACCAGAGGGCGCTGTGTAAATTGAAACTGTGTCCTTCCAGTTTAGTTTAGTACAGTTCAGTGTGGTTTAATATTCATTGCAGAGAGTTCAAACACTGAAGAGCAAATCCATCGATGCGCAGCTCTACAGGTCCCGAACCATGCAAGCCAGTGGCGACAGATAAATTACATAAATAAATGAGTTCTTCTACTGTGACCTCGTGCTTTTTTTGGGTTCTTCACTCAAACTCTGGTGCACTCAGCGTCCCAAATCTAGCATCGTAGCATTCGTTTTACACACAAAATGCAACCATGGTGCACTCTGCGTCCCAAATCTAGCATCGTAGCATTTGTTTTACTCACAAAATGCAACTCTGGTGCACTCCGCATCCCAGATCTAGCGCTATAGCATTCATTTTACTCACAAAATGTAGCCGTATATACCCACGAGCACATTTTTCTTGGTTCTCAAACATGTAGCCCTGGGCACATTTTCCAAATGAGCCGATGTTGGTTTTATTTGACTCGTTTATCAAGAGCAATATCAAACCGGTCACATTATGGCCTTTCTTATATTTATCAGTCAGATGGTATGTATTTACACTGGCTTATTATTATTATTATTATTATTATTTCTCCGTTGACCCACAATTGACCCATGGAGGACCAGTCATGTCTATTCAGTAACGCACAGAACAAAAAAAAAAAACAGGAGAACTTGTTGTATTTGCACAAAGACATTTAGAGATGTTTAAGACTTTATTTACACCAAAAAAAAGAAGAATGACCAATTTGATTGGTTGAGATGGTGTGTTTTTGTGTTTGCTCATACTTTATATATCAAAGAATATTTTTCATCTACTAATCTATAATTCCCTTTAAATGCACTCAAGCGCTTTGGTGATCACACTGAGCATGATCCGCAGATCTTGATTTAAAGGAATAGTTCATGCAAAAATCACAGTTTTGGTAATATTTACTTGTTTAAATACATGTGCTCTTTCTTTCCCCCTTAGAAATATAAAAGCATCAAAATATTGACTTTCTGAATCCAATTCTTGAGAAGAAACCACAAAAAGTTAAAATTGTGAAGAAAGTCATAGTTGTTACGCAAGTTTAAAATGAGAAGTCATAATTGACTAAGTAAAACATCCAATACTAAGAGTAAACTTAATTTTAACCCTTGTGCACTGTTCAGATTTGCTACCCTCTTGTTATGTTAATGATGAAAACATCCACTGAATTAAACTGCTGTAAAAATGCATCAGATAAATATTTTTTTTTCATTTTTTTTGCATAAATCTATTAATCGACATCAAACCTGATCAAAACTACTCATTTTTAAAAGAAATTACAGGATTTCAACTGTTTAATTGCCAAAATCACAAATAATGTCTCTGATTTTGGTGGGGAAAAACATATTTTCGTATTTTCAATATAAAGAGTAATTGTGGACTTTTTTTTTTACCTTTTATCATAGTCTTGGACATGTGAACAATTACTGACAACATTGGCTTTGATGCATTGTTAAATTTTCCTTTTTTCTCCCTATTTTCCTGCTGGTGGCTGTTTTTGCCCCATTGACTTCTATTATAACCACATTTGATGGTGCATAAATACACAGTCTTTGTTTTTGTTTACTCCATGTAGTTCTGAGAGCAGAGATTTATTTTTTGATTATCTCAGACACATCAATGATAAGTGCGTAAAGGTCACTCATACACTTACAGACACACATACACACACTTTAATTTGCTATTATACTCCATTTAAAATCCAGAAACTAGGCTCTTTTTTTTTGCACGGGTCTATCTAATGGGTTAATGCCAACCGATGATCAACTGTAAAAATTACTAATTTTACCTCTTCCCAACTAGGAAAACCAGCAACAATCAAGAATGCATGATTATATGGTGTCATGGTTTTGGAATAAGAGAAATGTGGTTATAATGGAAGTCAATGGGGCAAAAACAGACCTCCAACAGTAAATTAGGGAGAAAAAATGAAAATGAATCAAAAACAATGCATCAAAGGTTATGTTGTTTCACATGTCCATGACTGTGATAAATTGTTTTAAAAAAATCCAGTCCACAATTACTATTTATAGTTGAAGTCAGAATTATTAGCCCTCCTTTGGAATTCGTTTTTAAATATTTCCCAAATGATGTTTAACAGAGCAAGGAAATTTCCACAGTATGTCTGATAATATTTTTTCCTTCTAGAGAAAGTCTTATTTGTTTTATTTCAGCTAGAATAAAAGCAGTTTTTAATTTTTTAAACACCATTTTAAGGACAAAATTATTAGCCCCTTTAAGCTATATATTTTTTTCAATAATCTACAGAGCAAACCATCATTATACAATAACTTGCCTAATTACCCTAACCTGCCTAGTTAACCTAAGCCTTTAAATGTCTTATTGTATTATGTATCATGGCAAAGAGAAAATAAATCAGTTATTAGAAATGAGTTATTAAAACTATTATGTGTAGAAATGTGTTGAAGAAAATCTTCTGTCCGTTAAACAGAAATTGGGGGAAAAATAAACAGAGGGGCTAATAATTCAGGGGGCTAGTAATTCAGATTTCAACTGTATATTGAAAATACGCCATTTTGTGTATTTATTTATTTTATTATTATTTTTTTTTTTCACCAAATTAGTGACATTATTTATGAATTTGGCAATTAGAGGTAAAATCCTGTAATTTTCTAAACGTCTTTGTAGTTTTTTTATCAGGACTGAGGTTAATTACCAGATTTATGCAAAATAAATTGAAACTATACTATACTCACTGACAGTATAGAGACCCCTTCACTATACTGGGGCATTATGACTCACACAGACCACAGGTGGAGCTCCCCCTGCTGGCCTCACTAACACCACCTCCAACAGCAGCCTAGTTTTCCCATGTGGTTTCCCATCCAGGTGCTGACCAGGCTCAGCCCTGCTTAGCTTCTGAGAGCAACTAGTCTTGAATATAGTAATTTTTAAAATTTGCTTAACTTAATATTAACATTAATGCATCCGGTGGGCATAATGTTTTCAGCACAAGTCTATTCTTAGAGACCGCCAATCAGAGATCATCCTGTGGCATGTATTTATTTGTAATGTGTTTTATTCCCATAAAGGTGTCAGAAAGTTAAAGCTGGGGCTGTAAAATCAATCCGCTGCAGCTGATAGCTGTAGTGTTAACCTAACGTAAACACACCAATCCAATGAAAGAATAATTGTAAGGCTGATGGCTTTTTATTTGCATGTTGTTACTTTTTTATTTAACTATTAACTACATTTATCTTCTGTGGGTTGGTATAAAATATGGTAATTCTAATAGCTTAATAACATATGTGATAGTTTTGGAAATCACTAAGCCACCCCATGTAATTGGTCCATGACCCCCACCTCCAATGGGAACCACTGGTATAAAGTAGATCAAATGTTAAAGTTTTGGCAGGGTAAATCAGCCATGAAATAAAAATACACTACAGCAGTCCAAATTATAAGATAAATGTCATAATCATGACCAAAGGCTTTAGTGTGGCAATGTAAAAATATTAGATTGTAAAATAGTGTAACAATTATAGCATAAAATACTAATCTGGGATGAGGAGAGTCAGAACTCGAAGACAAGTTATAAATATAGCAAAATTAGAAATTTCGGTACATGTATTAAGACTTAAGTTACTTTAAATTGATGCAAGTATAGGTTGTAAAATTAAATGGTTCAATTAATAATTTCATAATTTTCAGGTACCTTATAATTATGACACAATTGTTATTATGATGTCCTGAATATTTCTCTTTTGTGCACATTTTGGGTTTCTGTAATAACAGCATGAATCTGAGCAATTGGAGTAAATGACATGCTGTAGTCATTTTTGGGTGAATTATTCCTTTAACACATTTTCCTGAAAGCCTTCACCTGTAGCTCCGCATTCACACACACTTACACACCTGTATATATATTTTTGTACCTATACTGCCAGTGTGATGGAAACACAGGATAGGAAATTTTGTGATTGTGCCCTGAACGAACTATGCAGAGTCTAAAGTCAGCGATTCACTTCAAAAGAATCAAACGCTGTCCTGCGACTCTCCATTCAGATCAGTGAGATATATATCAAAACCAGACACTCGTTTGCATGCACACAGAGTAGATTAGTCTCCCAGACGTGGTGAAATCAGATCTATATATTTTAATGTGACTCTAAAGATTCATCCGTGTCTATATTCTGCTTTCGAAGTGTTGCAGATGGTCTGTTTTTAAGATTTTTTTGCCTTTGAGAGGAGATCGTCCTCTTTTCTGCCTCTTCAGATGACTCTTGGCCTTTTCATCGCGCTTGTTTGTGTTTTTGGGGACAGGATTGGGTTTCTTTGACCTGAGGGAGAGCTGGATTTGAGACTGCAGTATTTATATGAATGAAGAGAGAAACATTTAAAGAAACATTTCAGAAATTAATGAAAATTCTGTCATTATTGTATAAACTAGGGCGCGTTTTGGAAAATCTTCATGAAGTGGGAGCGTGTAAAAAGATGAGCATGTGGGTTTAGAATCAGTGTTTTAGATTCAGGGAGATTTTTTTTCATTCATATTTAATTCTGATTAGTTTTTATTGTTTATTTTCCTTTTTTATATGAAAATTAGCATTATGTTTTGATATATTTGGAGAACGATTTGTTTTCATTATTATTTTTTGTTTATTATAGTTTATCAAGTAAAATTTAGGTAATTTGGGAGTTTTGTTTTTTAGGTAATTTAGAATTTTAGCCATTTTGTTAGCCATTTTTATAGTTTTATTTATTTATTTTTTTAAGTATATCAAGTAAAATTAAGGTCATTTGGGTTTTTTAATTTTTTGTATTTTTATATGTGACTCAAAATATCAATTCATTCATTTTCTTTTCGGCTTGATCCCTTTATTAATCTGCGGTTGCCACAGCGGAATGAACCACCAACTTATCCAGCATATGTTTTACACAGCGGATGCCCTTCCAGCTGCAACCCATCACTGGGAAACATTCACATACACTCATACACTACGGACAATTCACCTGTACCGCATGTCTTTGGACTTGTGGGGGGAAACCGGAGCACCCGGAGGAAACCCACAGAAACACGGGGAGAACATGCAAACTCCACACTGAAACGCCAACTGGCTCAGCCGAGGCTTGAACCAGTGACCTTCTTGCTGTCAGGTGACAGTGCTACCCTCTGCGTCACCCCAAAATATCAGTTGTAGTAAGTTAAATAATTGTGACTATTTAATTTCCTGATGATAAATAGTTGTATCTCTGCCAAATATTGTTTCATCAGAACAAAGAGGTTATCAATGGAAAGCTTATTCGTGGTGTTATTTATTCAACTTCATGATGGGCGGCATGGTGGCTCAGTGGTTAGCACTGTGGCCTCACAGCAGGAAGGTCGCTGGTTCGAGTCCCTGCTGGGTCAGTTGGCATTTCTGTGTGGAGTTTGCATGTTCTCCCTGTGTTGCCGTGGGTTTCCTTTGGGTGCTCCGGTTTCCCCCACAGTCCAAACACATGCGCCATAGGTGAATTGAATAAACTCAATTCAGCCGTAGTGTGTGTGAATAAGTGTGTATGGGTGTTTCCCAGTACTGGGTTGTGGCTGGAAGGGCATCCACTGCTTAAAAGATATGCTGGAATAGTTGGCAGTTCATTCCGCTGTGGCGACCTCTAATAAATAAAGGACTAAGCTGAAGGAAAATGGATGAATATTTTAGTCTATCATGTAAAATTGACTGTAGGTTATTTGGGGTTTTTAATTTCTTGTACTTTGTACTGATTTTTTTTTTTTATTAATTTTTATTCTAATTAGTTTTCATGTTTTTTCTTTTTTTGTTGAACTTCACTTCAAGTTTAGCCATTTTATTATATATATATATATATATATATATATATATATATATATATATATATATATATATATATATATATATATATATATATATATATATATATATATATATATATATATATATATATATATATATATTATAAAATCAAGAGTAAGCTGAAGGAAAAAGAATGAATTTTAATCATTCATTCGTTTTCATCTGCTTTTCCGGGGCTTGGTCGCGGGACAGCAGTCTCAAGAGAGAACACCACACTTCCCTCTCCCCAGACACTTCCTTCAGCTCCTCTGAGGTGGATCCCGAGGTGTTCCCAGGCCAGCGGAGAGTCATAGTCCCTCCAGCTTGTCCTGGGTCTACCCTGAGGTCTACTCCCAGTGGGACATGACTGGAACACCTCCCTTAGTAAGCGCCCAGGAGGTATCTGAAACAGATGCCCGAGCCACCTCAGCTGACTTCTCTCAATATGGAGGAGCAGCGGCTCTAATCCAAGCTCCTCACCCTATCTATAAGAGTGCGCCCTGCCACGCCCTGCGAAGGAAACTCATTTCAGCCGCTTGTATTCGAGATCTTCTCCTTTCAGTCATGACCCAAAGCTCATGACCATAGGTGAGAGTCGGAACATAGATCGACCTATTGACTGCAGATTGATATAATTTTATTTTAAGGTTTTTTTAATATCAGAGTAGTTTTATTTTAAATTATTTATTTAAATGATTTTTGTAATTTTTATTCTAGTTGTTTTTCATGATTAATTTTTTCTTGTTCAAGTTTAGCCGTTTTATTTTGAGTTTTTTTTATATCGGAGTAATTTTATTTTTAATTCTTTTAAATATGTAAAGTAAAATTCAGCTAATTTGGGGTTGTATTTTTATATGTGATCCACATTGTCAATTTTAGTAAGTTAAATGAATTAATTGGGACATTATTTTTTTTTATTTATTTATTTTCTTAGGAATTTCTATGATTCCAGATATTCAGATATTTGCATCTCTGCCAAATATTGTCTTATCATAACAAAGATTATATCAAAGCTTATTCATTTTATTATTTATTCAACTTTATGGTAATCCATACATGTCAATGTCCAAATATTGACACTTAGGACAGCTTTAATGTTTCTGTCATCTGTTTCTGTGTGTGTGTGTATATTTACACACATATATTTATATATGCAGACCAAATTTTTTTTTTATAATTATTTTTTAGGGGTTTTAACCTTTATTGTATAGGACAGTAGAGAGTATTGACAGGAAAGCATAGGGAGCAGAGAGAGGGGAAGGATCGGCATAGGACCGCGAGGCCGGAATCGAACTCGGGTCGCCGTGAGCACCGGAGTGCATGTGTCGACGCACTAACCACTACACCAGTGGCGCAGACTTTTATATATATATAGATGGTCCGTTTGTTGAATTTAAGTTACATTGCATCTACAAGCCAACTAATGCTCATTAGATTATAAGTAGACTGTTAGGTTTGGGTTAGTGTAAGTTGACATGTTCTTGCAAAGTTTCTTATACAGTAGTCAGTTAAATGTCTGTTGAATGTCTGTATCAACAGATATTAAGCAGACAGTCTACTAATACTCAAATGGACCAGCAAAATAAATTGTTACCGTTTATTAAACTATTTAGAAGGCAAACTATAAAGAAATGATGCATGTAAAAGTAAAATAGTTTACATTTTAGATCATTTAACATTGTTTTATTTCAAAACCTATTTATTAAGGATATGGATTTTATTTCAATTTAGTTTAGTAAATCTTAGCAGAGTATTTAGTTTACCGTTTCAGTTTACTAATAACCCTGATTTGAGAAATAATGACAGAATTGACATTTCCAGGTGAAATATTCCTTTAAACTTTGACATGAAGCTTAATGCCAATGATCTTGATGTTTATGATAGGATTGTGTATGTATATGTTTAATAAGTGGCCTTTTTTAGTGTGTTCGCTTCTATTTTTATGTCTTTTTTTTAATGCTATCATCAACTTATTCTTTTCTGCTAGTCAGCTGATTGAATATTATTTTTTTTATCATATTTACCACAAAGCCTCTTTTATATTCAAGCATCATGTACTTGATGTTGGGTTTACTGTGCGTATTTGTCGCCTTCTGTTACGGTTTTCCCATGAAGCACACTGAGGATTGTGTAGGTTTACATTATTGAGTGTTTTCTGTTCAGCTGCTGTGTGTGATCATGCAGATTCAGACGCCTCATGCTGTTTGTGCTTTATTATTTCTCCTCACACACACATGTTAAGGCTCGTTTTCATGTTGTTTGTGACTACAGACAGATATCAGAATGCAGACTAATGAACAAGACTGAACAAACCTGTTCTAATTAAACCAGAATGTGATGATGTTAATATTATCTGTAATATAAAGCCGTGAGAGATGATTACAACATGGTTTCAAATGCAGTCTTTTATTATTAGGGTACATTTACATGATAACACAGTTTTCAACCTGTAAAACTAGCACCTTTAGTCATTAGTTTTCAATATTTTCAATATATAAAGATGAAAACAAGTTGACATTTGCAAGTTATTGTAAAGGATACCATTATCTTCCTATAATTAATATACGTTATATAACACGTTGCATCATAGTTCTTCAAAGAATTAGGTTTGTGTGACACGATCAAATTATAAATGAAAGAAATATATATATATTATATTGCAAGAAGTGCTTTTATTGTGTGTAAATCAATTACAACAGTGCTGTATTCGAGTGGGCGGAGCTAAATATATGTTTTGCCGCACTTTGCTTGCTGCAAATCTCCAATTGGTCAATTACCTGCACGGCATCGTGGGTAATGTAGTTTATCTGCAGGAATTCTGCTATTACTATCAATTAATTTAAAGTAAGTTACAGACTAATGTACAAGACTGAACAAACCTGTTCTAATGAAACTAGAATGTAATTATGTTCATGTTGTCTGTAATATAAAGCTGTGAGAGATGATTATAACATGGTTTTAAATGCAGTCTTTTATTATTAGAGAACGTTTACACCACACAGTTTTCAACCTGTAAATCTAGCATCTTTCAGTCATAAGTTTTCAATATTTTCAATGTCAATATATAAAGATGAAAACAAGTTGACATTTGCAAGTTTTTGTAAAGGATACCATTATCTTTCTATAATTAATATACTTTGTAAAATACATTGCATCATAGTTCTTCAAAGAATTAGGTTTGTGTGACACGATCGAATTATAAATGAAAGAAATATATGTATTATATTGCAAGAAGTGCTTTTATTGTGTGTAAATCAATTACAACAGTGCTGTATTTGAGTGGGCGGAGCTAAATATATGTTTTGCCGCACTTTGCTTGCTGCAAATCTCCGATTGGTCAATTACCTGCACGGCATCGTGGGTAATGTAGTTTATCTGCAGGAATTCTGCTGTTAATCCCAATTAATTTAAAGTCAGTTACAGACTAATGTATAAGACTGAACAAACTTGTTCTAATAAAGCTAGAATGTAATTATGTTAATCTTGTCTGTAATATAAAGCTGTGAGAGATGATTATAACATGGTTTTAAATGCTATCTTTTATTACGTTTACACCACAGTTCTCAACCTGTAAAACTAGCACCTTTCAGCCATTAGTTTTCAATATTGCATTTTGGGGCCTAAAGATGAAAACAAGTTGACATTTGCAAGTTTTTGTAAAGGATACCATTATCTTCCTTTAATTGATATATTTTATATAATACATTGCATCATAGTTCTTCAAAGAATTAGGTTTGTGTGACACGATCAAATTATAAATGAAACAAATATATGTATTATATTGCAAGAAGTGCTTTTATTGTGTGTAAATCAATTACAACAGTGCTGTATTTGAGTGGGCGGAGCTAAATATATGTTTTGCTGCACTTTGCTTGCTGCAAATCTCAGATTGGTCAATTATATATATATATATATATATATATATATATATATATATATATATATATATATATATATATATATATATATATATATATATATGCGCATATATACACAGTTGAAGTCAGAATTTTATATTATATATAATTACATTACATTATATAATATATATATGTATATATATATATATATGTATATATATATATATATATATATATGTATATATATATATATATATATATATATATATATATATATATATATATATATCCTCAAAGTAATGTCATAAAATATTTGAACTTATTGAAATAGGCTAAATGCCACCAGGATTTTGCCGTGATTTATTTATTTGTTCATTCATTCATTCATTCATTCATTCATTCATTCATTCATTTGTTTATTTATGTTGATAAGCCTAAAATGACTAAAATTATGATTTCTTTTTGGCCACTTTTTTTTAAATCCAAGACATTATCTTCTTTAATTGTGTTTTGCCGTGAAAATACACAAAAATCTTGTAAAAAAATGTTTCTTCCTTTTTTATCTCACAAACCATTCATTCATTCATTCATTCATTCATTCATTTGTTGATTCATTTTCCTTCGGCTTAGTCCCTAATTTATCAATAGTCACCACAGCGGAATGAACCGCCAACTATTCCGACATATGTTTTACACAGCAGATGCCCTTCCAGCCGAAAATAGCTATTAAAACTATTATGTTTAGAAATGTGTTGGAAAAAAACACGCTCCGTCTGTATTTTAATGTCTTTAAACAGAAATTGGGGAACAAATATACAGGAGAGCTAATAATTCTGACTTCAACTGTATATGAATATCCTCAACATTTAAAGTCACAGCACATACTTCCTCCATGTTATCTCCAGCAGAACTGAGAAGCGAGAGCAGATGATGGCATTAAAATACAGGCTGAGAGTGTTTTCCTCTTTGCATGAGTGAAGCGTCAGTGAATGCAGATGCAGGAGTCTGGATCATCAGCATCATCTCAATATCTCACAGAAAGACACTTATCAGCACTCGACAACAATCCTCAGCAGCTCTGATGGAAACAGATCTGAATAATCACAGTTTCCGCTTTACTGGAAGAGACATTGAGAAATCACCAAACACAAAATACAACAGTTTTTTAAATGGTAGTGGACCAGTGGGGGAACGGTGGCTCAGTGGTTAGCACTGGTGCTTCACAGCAAGAAGGTCGCTGGTTCGAGTCCCAGCTGGGTCAGTCAGCATTTCTGAGTGGAGTTTGCATGTTCTCTCCATGTTAAGTTTCCTCCAGGTGCTCAGGTTTCTCACACAGTCTAAACAAGTGGTGTCCAAACTCGGTCCTGGTGGGCCGGTGTTCTGCAAAGTTTAGTTCCAACCTCAATCTGATACACCTGGGATAGCTAATCAAGCTCTTACTAGGCTTTCTAGAAACATCCTTGCAGGTGTGTTGAGGCAAGCTGGAGCTAAAATCTGCAGGACACCGGCCCTCCAGAACAGTTTGGACACCCGTGGTCTAAACACATGTGCTATAGGTGAATTGGATAACCTACTGTAAACTGGCCATAGTGTATGTGTGTGAATAAGTGTGAATGGATGTTTCCCATTACTGGGTTGCAGCTGGAAGCGCATAAGTTGGCGGTTCATTCCGCTGTGGTGACCCCTGATGAATAAAGGGACCGAGCTGAAGGAAAATGAATGAATGGATAAGTTGGCGGTTCATTCCATTGTGGCGACCCCTGATGAATAAATTCACCAAGCCGAAGGAAAATGAATGAATGGATAAGTTGGCGGTTCATTCCGCTGTGGCAACCCCTGATGAATAAAAGGACTAAACTGAAGGAAAATGAATGAATAATAATAACAATTACAATACAAATGGGTCATCACGGTGGCGCAGTGGGTAGCACAATCGCCTCACAGCAAGAAGGTCGCTGGTTCGAGCCTCGGGCTGTGTCAGTTGGCATTTCTGTTTGCATGTTCTCCCCGTGTTGGTGTGGGTTTCCTCCGGGTGCTCCTGTTTCCCCCACAAGTCCAGACACATGCGCTATAGGGGAATTGAGTAAGCTAAATTGACCGTAGTGTATGTGTGTGAATGAGTGTGTATGGGTGTTTCCCAGAGATGGGTTGCAGCTATAGAGGCATCTGCTGTGTAAAACATATGCTGGATAGGTTGGCGGTTCATTCTGCTGTGGCAACCCCAGATGAATAAAGGGACTAAGCCGAAAAGAAAATGAATGTATAAATAACAATAATAATAATAATAATAATAATAATAGAAATGAATGAATAAATAAATCAGGGGTCACCAATCTCGGTCCAGCAGGGCCGGTGTCCCTCCAGGGTTTAGCTCCAACTTGCCTCAAAACACCTGCCTGGGTGTTTCAAGTACACCTAGTAAGACCTTGATTAGCTTATTCAGGTGTGTTTGATTAGGGTTGGAGCTAAAATCTGCAGGACATCGGCCCTCCAGGAACAACTTTGGTGACCCCTGAAATAAATAAACAAATATGCGAACAAAATAGGGCATCACGGTGGTGTGGTAAGTTACACGATCGCCTCACAGCAAGAAAGTCGCCGGTTCAAGTCTTGGCTGGGTCAGCTGGCATTTCAATTATAATTATAATAATAAAAATACACAAAAACAAATAAATAAATAAACAAATACACAAACAAAATAAAATAAAAAAGCTATCTTTTGAGGAAAAACTTGTTAAATCTTGAAAAAAAAGATTTTGAAATAAAATGTTGAATATTAAAAAATGTTAAAACATTAAATTCAGAGAATAAAGTTGTTGTTTTGAGGAAAAAACGTGTTCAATGTGAAGAAAAATATTGAAGTAACACATTGAAAATAGTCGTTTTGTTTCATGGAACAAGCTAAATCCATTAACCAACCCTTTTTTTTTTGTAACATGACAACTTTATTGTTGGAATTCAATGAGTGTAACACGAGGAGTGACAGAGACAACTGAAGTGTAAGATCCACGTGCAGGTTTACTCAAAGTCAGGGAAGCAATGGTCAACACAGGTGCAAACAGATGTATAAAGGCAGTCCAGAATCGTAGTCAAACACAGACGAGAGGTCGGTAGACAGGCAGCAGACAAGGAGAAAGGGAAACCAGGCAAAGATCAAAAACACGGAGGAACAAGACTAAGGGAAACGCGTTGTAATGTCACTTTACAGAAAACAAGACTCAGCAATGTGAATGAGTGTGTGTGCTGCTTAAATGGTGTTTGTAATCAGTCCTTGACGATCCTCAGGTGGTGCGAGTGTAATCAGTAGAGACTTGTAGCAGGTGTGAGTATGTGTGTGGCATGACTGAATATGTAGTCCATTAATGGCGGAATTGTAGTCCGTGTGTGTTTGTGTGTGAGATCCAGCGATCTGGGAGTTATGATCACTGGTGATCGTGACAGTGAGTTTATTCTAACATAAAATTAATAAAACAAAACAAAGAAAATATAAGCATTTATTCATACTGCCCACACATTAAATAAAAAAGTTGGTATGTCTGTGTGGAGTTTGCATGTTTTCCCCGTGTTGGTGTGGGTTGCCTCCGGGTTTCCCTCACAGTCCAAACACATGCGCTATAGGGGAACTGATTAACTAAAATGGGCGTAGTGTATGAGTGTGTGTGTGTGTGTTTGGGTGTACTGTACTGGGTTACAGCTGGAAGGGCACCCGCTGCGTAAAACATATGCTGGAATAGTTGTCGGTTCATTCCGCTGTGGCAACCTCTGATAAATAAGAGACTAAGCTGAAGGAAAATGACTGAAACGCAATCAAAACAGTAGCACAGTTCCCCTTATGCAGCTCTGAATCCCTTGTTCATCTGAATTACCGCTGTTTTTTTGGGAATGGCTTTACATTTCCCTATTAGTAACGGCCTGTAAACCAGCGTCCCGTGAGGCCTGAACAATCAGCGCTGGATGGAGATTTTCTGCTGCCGGTTGCACTATACTTTTGTTTTCTTCTTGACCTTTCCTTTAACTAACTTGTGTTTTTTTGCTGCGGTCGCTTGTTTTTTCTTAATGATCAACAGCACATTAATCGGGATCATTCGTCTTGTTTTGCTGCAGGAAAAACTGCGCTCCGTCTCTGTCCGCTTTGATTGGAAAATCTCTTCAATTTCTGCATTGATTGTGTGGCGTTGATTGCACGCTGTAAATATGTGAACGCTCAGCTAAAGCAGTGTAGATTTAAACAAAGCGCTGGTGATTATACAGTTTACTACATGAACAGAAAAAAAGTGCTGCATGGAAACTTTGTTTTGTTTCTACTTTAAGACTAAAGTTAAAGCAAAAGCAAAAGCCAGATGAAGAAGTTTTAAAATCTCCAGCTGCAAAATTTCAATGCACTTTCATCTATGATAAAAGATAGTTTAAAGGATTGGGATTTAACACCTTCTTGCTGTTATAATTAACTAAAACAAATGTAAAAACTGCAGAAGCTGCAGGTGTGAGTAGATCACCGGCGAGTGTTCAGGCTGGTCCATGGGATCAATGCAGAGACTCGTCTGTCACTGGGGTCTTTCAGGAATCAGTCTGCTCTCCACTCCTCCATGACAGCCACAGCATCTGCTCAGGATACGGCCTGGTCCAAGGTTATGGGGACCTCTAGAAGTCGTGAAGACGTGAAGCCTACTCTCCTGCATTGAGCACACTCATACATCATGCCGTTTTGTGATGCATTGAGTGTATGCTTTACTAAAAAGATAGGCCTTTCATCTAGTTTTGAACTTAGAAAGTGTGTCTGAGCCTCGGACATTATCAGGAAGGCTATTCCAGAGTTTAGGAGCTACCTGAAACATATTTAACAAACTTTTTATATTATATTTTGTGCCATCATCATGGCAAAGATAAAAATAAATCAGTTATTAGAAATGAGTTATTAAAACTATTATGTTTAGAAATGTGGTAAAAAAAAATACTTCTTTCCATTGGTCAAATGATGATGTGATGTGTAACAGGTGATGTCAACATGTGATTGTAGTTATGATTTGGTATAAAAGCAGCATCCAAGAAAGGTCTAGTCCTTTAGGAGCAAAGATGGGCCGAGGATCGCCAGTTTGCCAACAAATACATGAGAAAATGATGGAAATGTTTAAAAACAATGTTCCTGAAAGAAAGAGAGGAAGATATTTGGATATTTCACCTTCAACAGTGCAGAACATCATTAAAAGATTTAGGGAATCTGGAGGAATTTCAGTTCGTTAAGGTCAAGGTCACAAGCCTAAACTGAACCACCATTATTTCCGATCCCTCAGGCTATCTATAAGCGATATAACTACATGGGCTCTGGACTACTACGGCAAACCTATATCAAGTACCACAATACACGAGTTACGTGCACAGATGCTAGTGAAAACTGTACTGTGCGAAAAGAAAGCCCTACTGTGTCCAAAAGCACCGTCGACTTCTCTGGGCTCGGAGGCATCTGGGATGGAAGCATGTATTGTGGTCAGATGAATCAGTATTTCAGGAATCTTTTGGGAGAAATGGACTCTGTGTGCTCCGGACCAAAGAAGAAAAGGATCATCCAGACTGTTACTAAGTCCAAAAGCCAAGCTCTGTCATGGTATGGGGTTGTGTCAGTGCTCTTGGCATAGGTAACTTGCTCTTCTGTGATGCACCATTTATGCTGAAAAGTACATGGAGATTTTGCAGCACAATATACTGCCTTCTGTTCCAGAAATGCTCATGCATATTTCAACAAGACAATGCGAAACCACATTCTGCACACATTACAAGTCCTGGCTGTGGAGGAAAATGATACAGGTATTTTCTTTATTCTCCATTTCCACCTGGGGATACTCTTCCCTAGGCCCTCAGACTATGCAGAGTCACTGATTCGATCTAAGACCAACGACGAGATGATCCCAAGGTTTCCATATCCTGGACCAGGCCGTATCCCGAGCAGCTACTGTGGTGGTCATGGAAGAGTGGAGAACACGAGACTGATTCCTGTGACGCTCTAGAGACAGACGAGTCTTCGCTGAGGGCAGCTTCCAGCCTCCGCCACTGAGACTGCAGCTCTGCACAAGACGTTTGGCCAGCGGAGAAATTAAAATGGTCGTGCCCAACTGAGCCTGGTTTCTCTCAAGGTTTTTTTTTCTTCACTTCCGCCATTTAGTGAAGTTTTTTTTTCCCTCTCCGCTGTCGCCACTGCCTTGCATGGTTTGGGATCTATAGAGCTGCGCATCGTTGGATTTGCTCTTCAGTGTTTGGACTCTCAGTAGTGATTATTAAACCACACTGAACTGAGCTAAACTGAACTGAACTTAAACACTACAAACTGAACTACACTGTTCCTATTTACTATGACCTTTTATGTGAAGCTGCTTTGACACAATCTACATTGTATAAGCGCTATACAAATAAAGGTGAATTGAATTGAATTGAATATTTGACTGGCCTGCCTGCAGTCCAGACCTGTCTCCAATAGAGAACGTGTGGCACATTTTGAAGTGCAAAATGTGACAACAAAGACTCCGTACTGTTGCTCACCTTAAGACTTGTTTGCAGGAAGAATGGGACACAATTACACCTGAAAGACTTAGTGTCTACAGTCGCTAAATGTAGTTGTGATAAGAAATGGCAACATTACAAAGTGGTAAATGCTTTACTGTTCCAACTTTTATTGAAATGTGTTGCAAGAACCACAATTGGAATACAAGTTTAATTTGAAAACAAAACACAATCATGAGGAACACATTCAATGTTTGTTGTATTGTCTGCAATGTAATAAAAATCAAGGTAAATTTAGAGATCACTACTTTCTTTGCATTTCCATACTGTCCCAACGTTTTCTGATTTGCGGTCGATTGTAAACACTCAAAAATATTTTTGCAATGAGCAGCACACAAGCAAATCTGGCAGATGTGAAATCCCCCAGAAGCCAAGCAACGGCCCCTGAGATGGATGTAAAGAGAACTGAGGTATTATACATTACTGCTTTCTGCAAAGTGCTCGAAATCTCCTGCAGCACCTTTGACTTTGTACCTTTGAGCTGATTTGCATACTGAGTTGTGTTCTTGCATATTGAATTCTGAGCGACTTGCATCTGTTTTTCCATCTATCAACTCTAGATTTACAGTTTTACAAAAGAAAAAAGCGCTTGTTCCTGACGTCTGTGTAATTTAGCCGTCAAGTGCAGGTTTTACCAAGTAGTTTGTCAATATGAGAGGTTTCAGGAAGGTATATTTTCCATTTTGCAATGCACTGAAAACACTGATTTGTGAAAAATGATGCTGTGTAGAGTGTTTACATGACACCTTATCATTCCCCATATAGAAATCTGATGTATGGCCATTTATAAAAATAAACAGTAAAGCCCAAAACTATTCATATCCCTGAAAAATTCTGACTTCAAGTTTTTTCTTATCCACAATGATGCCTCCTACATCGTCTTAATATCTTGGAAGTGGCCTGTGTCATTTCCAGTAAATAAAAAATAAACGGTTGAATAAAAGTACACTGTAAAATTTACAGTAACTTACTGGGAATTTTGGTTGTACACACTAAACATCGATCAAAACCCTGAAAACTAATAGATTAGATGTAATTTACAGTTTTTTACAATCACTATGACAGATTTTTCAATCCATTTAACAAGTTTCCTAAACTCTTAACATGGTTAGCAGAACTATCCGTCCCTGTAGGCTATATAATTAACACATTTCTTGTTGCTTTGATACAAAATGCATCCAGTTAACACTAATTTAAATTGCTTGAACTTCTTTTACAACCAAACTCAACCAAGACTTAAACAATATAATTTTACAGTCAAATTTACAAATGCTTTCACACTGTATGTACTTACAAACTCTCTACTAGCCGGGCTTCCAGCTAACTCAAACCTCTTCAGCTGCTTCAGAACGCAGCAGCACGAGTGGTCTTTGATGAACCCAAAAGAGCACGTGTCACTCCGCTACTCACCCGTTTGCACTGGCTGCCAGTTGCTGCTCGCATCAAATTCAAAGCTCTGATGTTTGCTTACAAAGCGACCTCTGGCTTTGCCCCTTCTTATCTGCTCTCACTTCTGTAGATTTATGTGTCCTCCAGAAACTTGCGTTCTGTGAATGAACGTCGCCTCGTGGTTCCATGTCTAAGAGGGAAGAAATGACTTTCCCGATCTCTCGCATTCAATCTGCCCAGTTGGTGGAATGAACTCCCTAACTACATCAGAACAGCAGAGTCACTTGCTGTCTTCAAGAAACGACTAACAACTCAACTGTTTACTCTCCACTTTCCTTCCTAATCTGTAACTGCCTCTCTGGCTATACCACTAACTGTACTCTCTCTCTCTCTCAAAAAAAAAAAAACATTACTAATGCTTTGCTTCTTAGACTTTACACACCTGAAACTTGCCTATAGCAAGTCATACCAAGGACAACCATATACCATTCACTGTTGCTCTTATAGTTGTGTAAATTGCTTCCTTTTCCTTATTTGTAATTCACTTTGGATAAAAGCGTCTGCTAAATGACTAAATCTAAATATATGTCAGAACAGATAACATCATGTTCTAAACAGAACTTATATAGGCTAAAGTCAAAGTGAGCAGCTGTTCATATTGTGAATTGTATTTTATTCCATTGCCAATGAGAAACAGCTTATTACAGTTATGCAAATATATAAATCACAGCAGATTCCCCATCTAGGAAACACACTCAGATGTTGAGGGTTTTCCAATCACATGATCATCTGTTCTAAAAGAGCACTCTTTGAGCTGATCTTGTGTGGAAAATGAACAAGAGAATTCTTCCTATGATGCCTTGCCAGAGAAGATATCAGGTGTGATGTGGATGAGAACATGTGGCCGAATGCAGATTACTTTGTTTTTTAATTGTAATTCTGGTGCGTTTTTCTGTTTGTATATCTTGCGGTGATGTCCTTTTGCAAATAAAGTCTGTACTGCAGGAGTTCTGTGTCTGTAATTTATTTTTTTACATAAACTATGTATTGTATAAAGCTTCTCTGAGATGGTCATTCATTTTTTGTATTGAATTTTTGCAGCAAAAGAAACAAAATGCATGCATCAATACAAAAATGTAGAGAGCGTTCAAATATAAGGGCAGTAATGCAGTTTCTGTAATGTCAGCTGATGATTGTGTGTTTGTCAATGTGTTCTGATTGACTAAATGTTCCTGTTGGAAGAGAACGTGTCAGTGTTTTGAAGAATTATTTAATTTTAGACAGGTTTGCCTTAGATATGGTGTATTGTGTGTGTTTATTATTGTTTAGTTTACAGTGTGTGATTTTGAGTATGAAATTAACAGTTTTGCCAATTGTGTGTTTTAGGTGTGTTGGTGCGTTAAGAGTTGAGGAAACTTGTTAAATGTATGTAAAAAAACTGTAAATGAATATATGAATTTGATTCAGTGTATTACAAATACTAAAATTACCGAAAAAACTGACACAACCCCCAACCCCCTATCGTCAATGTACAACACGCACTCCTACAACCAGTGTGGGGTGAGTTAATCACTAATTACATCATTAAAATTGTATGATTGCAAATAATTGTATTAAATTTCATTTTTAATTACTATGTTTGTCACAGCTGGTTCGAGTCTCGGCTGGGTCAGTTGGCATTTCTATGTGGAGTTTGCATGTCCTCCGGGTGCTCTGGTTTCCTCCACAATCCAAACACATGAGCTATAGGGGGATTGATTAACTTAATTAGCCGTAGTGTATGAGTGTGTGTGAATGTGGGAGTGTATGGGTGTTTCCCAGTACTGGGTTGTGGCTGGAAGGGCATCCGCTGTGTAAAACATATGCTGGATAAGTTGGCGGTTCATTCCGCTGTGGCGACCCCGGATTAATAAAGGAACTAAGCCAAAGGAAAATGACTGAACGAATTACTGTTTGAAAAGTAACGCAGTTCCTCAATAAGATATTTAATTACTTGACTCAACACTAAAAATTATATACATAAATGCACGACATATAAATCTCAATGCTGCAAAGACAATATAAATTCAACTTAAATCTAAGCCAAAAAGGACACATTAGCTTTATTAAAAGAAAAAATAATTAATAAATAAATTATATATATATATATATATATATATATATATATATATATATATATATATATATATATACATATATATATATATATACATATATATATACATATATATATATATATACATATATACATATATATATATATATATATATATATATATATATATATATATATATATATATATACATATATACATATATATACATATATATACAAAGAGAGAGAGAGAGAGGAATAAAAACATTACATGTATCAAAACACAAGCTATTTCACAGCAATGACACAATACTTCATGCATACCGTAGACCAAGATAAATTCTGCTCTTTTCATTGCTTCTCAAGCATGTTTAATCTTCTTGATAAATGAATTACTCTGCTTCTCTTAATTCATTTATCCAGAACTCTTGAATTTATGGACAGTATTTAACAAGTATACATTATAAGTAGCAGTAATTAAAATAACTGAAAAGGAAAAGTAATCCCTCACAACATTACAAAGTCCTGGCTGTGGAGGAACCGGATACAGCTACTCGATTGGCCTGCCTGCAGTCCCGACCTGTCTCCAACAGAGAATGTGTGGCGCATTTTGAAGCGCAAAATGCAACAATGAAGACCCTATACTGTTGTCCACCTTATGACTTGTTTGCTGGAAGAATGGGACAAAATCACACCTGAAACACTTCATCACTTGGTGTCTTCACTCCCTAAACATCTTTTAGTGCGGTTTATTTATAAACTAATTTCGAGAGGATCACGTGCTTATGATCAACACGGCTGGCTCCTCATTAGCTCCGTAATCTGACCCATTAGATGATTACGGAAGCATTATAAATAACCAGAGTTTTTCACTCCAGTTATCTTCGTCTTGAAGCTTCCCCCCCTTCCACCCCTACTTCCTCCCCCTTTTCCGATAGGGCGACACGGTGGCCCAGTGGCTAGCACTGTTGCCTCAGAGCAAGAACAAGAGGTCTAACCTCTTATCGGGCTGGTTGGTGTTTCTGTGTGGAGTTTACATGTTCTCCCCATGTTTGCGTAGGTTTCCTCCGGGTTCCCCGGTTTCCTCCCACCGTCCAAAAACATAAACCATAACCAATCGACTAAACCAAATTATCACCTAAAACAACCTTAGTTTACACTTCTCACACGGCTACAAACAGGGGAGTTCTCAAGACCTACCTGAGCTCGAACTCCCCTCTCGCCCTTCTAACGGGAGGGAGCCCCGGGCTCGAGTATATTACGAGCTCAGGGCTCTCTCCCGGGACAGCATGCCAAATACGCTTTATTGATTAGCAGCTAAGTGTGAACTCTTGAAAGTGTTGTGAAAAGGAATGGCAACATTACAGAGTGGTAAACGCTTTACTGTTACAACTTTTTATGAATGTGGAAAAGTGATCTAATTACAGTAACTATGATGACAAAAAAAGATTAATTGAATTTACTGATTTTTTAAAAGAAATATTAAATTTAGTAATGTTCAACTTTATTTGTTTGTTTAAATTCAGCCCATATAAATTGTTTGCAACCACTTACCTTAAAAAAATAATTAAATCAAATAAATCCTATCGCCAAGTAATATTGCCATGTATATCATTATTTAAAGAAATGTTTCCATTAAAAATGACTTTAGAAACAAGCAACGCAAGTCCTACTGTACATGCATTTCTCAACTACTTAAATCCAACTGCAGTATATTATTTCTCTGAGCTCCACGCATCCAGTACCCGAACAGGCCACACGGTGGTGTTGTCGACTCACTGAATCTCCGGCTCGGTTCAGTAAATGACTCGCTCCCCCACACCACCACTGCTGATCAAAGGCGTTTGCAGAGAGCAGATCAGACCGCCCAGGAGAACCGGACACTCACAGCTCCACTCGCCTGCTGTTTGCGGATCATATCGGCATCATTTCAAGCCGTTTTCAGCGAGACTCTTCCCCGCAGAGTACGCCTACCATCGGCGTGCATTTCCTTCCGTGCTTCTGTGGCGCGCGCGGAAGAGAGCGCGCAGTAATAATGGCAAGATACGGCGTGTTTTCGTTAGATTGCATTTCCGAAGAATGATCCATCCATCAGTCGATCGCATTTCACGAGCACAGACGTCCTCCTTTATGCACTGGACGTAGACTTTCATGCGCAGGGGAGAGTTTTTGAGCATGCACGGCGCATAAGCAGAGGAAACCAACAGTTTTTGCAAACACTTGGACCGCATTTCGCCGTCGCGTCGCCTCTTGATTCGATCTTTGGATGTATTTTTGCGGCTCTTGTCTGCTGGAGTGATGTGCATTGTGGCAAACGCGCGTAGATGATATGAAGTAACCTGCGATGTTGCAATTTTGGGGGTTATCTATTGAGATATGTCTTGTTTCGTTCTGCAAACTTCAGCATTGCACTGTTTGGCCATGAGACTTGATCATCAGCGTCATTAGAAAGCAGTTGTGTGTAAGAATATGGATGCTTGATTTTTAATGCAAGGGGTTTGATGTGCATTAACGTCACTTTCTAAATTACAGCGAGTCTCATTAACTTCAGAAAGCTTGCTTTTTAATTAATGCGTTTTAGTGGGTGGTCATTAATGCTATGCATGACATTTTAGCTCTCTTAAATGCTGCTTTTGACTTTATAAAGTGCATTCAAGTTTAGTTCAGCATCGTCAACGTGTTTGCGGTCACCTTAATATACAAGGCATTTTAAATGCATTAATGTCATGCATGTTGGCTGTGCATGCGCATACAGACTACTTTAATGCATTCAGAATGCATTCATAACCCCATTGCTTTTCGTACTAATTTAGCCCCATTGTCATTTCTCCAGAAATCATTATATGTTTGATTGGCGTTGTGTGTGATACTTGTGAATATTATTTATAATATCCTGCTTTAACCTCACAGAATACACTCAAGTCCATCAAGTTTCAGATTCATCTCCTAGATACGCGTCGTTGTCATCTTTAGGAGGCAGTGTGTAGATACTTTTGTCCGAGTCGCATGCTGGTTTGCCAGATGAGATGTTCTGAAACTGAAGGAAACCGCTGTTGACACTGATGCGCAATGACGCTCTTGCTGTGCGCGAATGTGTCGACTCCACCTGTAGTTTCTTAAATCGATTGATCCTGATAGATTTGGGCACTGTGAACAGGCTAGAGTTCATTCTGCGCTTTCTAGCACACCAGAAACACGTGGGGTTTGATCGCACGCATAGTGTGTTTTTATTTCCGTACATTAGTGTAGTATCGCGCGTATTAAATGGTGCTGCGAAAGTTACCCGGTGTCTCCGCATCGGGCATGGGGCTTCGTCTTTCTCAGAAATTCGTCTTTCTGCTGTTCCTCTCGGGCTTGGTCACTCTGTGCTTCGGGGCGCTTTTCTTCTTACCCGACAGCGTGCGTCTGAAGCGCATTTTCCTCTCCAAAAATGAGAGTCCCGCGGTGACCGTGGGCTCCGACAACGAGCTTTCCAAAAAGATGCCCGGGGACCCAGAGCATCAGCGCGCGGGTTTAAAGGGTGCTGAGGCCAATCTCAAACTGAAAGTGAGCCGCAAGCCCTCGGTCACCCATGGAGCGAGAACCGTGGAGAGATCGGTTGGAAGCCGGGCGCAGGACGAGTGGAGCCCGGCGAGGGCGCATGAACCAGCGGCCAGGGACGAGCGGGTCACCGCGGCGGCTCATAACCGGGAACACAGCAGCTCTTTCAACTATGAGGCGTTTAAAAAGTGTCTCCTGAAACCAGCTCTGGGAAAGGACCAGGGAACTCCATCTGACTCCGAGACGCTTCAGAGGAGGGAGAAAGTCAAAGAGGTGAGATGGATGATATTATTGTTATTATTAATGGCTGGTGTTGTGTGTGGAAGACCATTTCTGCCACACCAAGAAAAGATCACATTTGTTTAATCATAATTATGAGATAATGAGTCATAATTATGATACAGAAAGGCTGTTATGTAATTGTTAATGTTCCAAACTTTAAGACGAATCATTTGGTGGCAGCAGGGCTTTTAGTTGTGCAGTACCAAAGTTGTGGAAGTGTTTTTGTTCAGGATAATGATGTTTTGCTGTATTATTTGCTCGCTATATACTGTACGGTGTCATTGAGTGCTTTAAAAGGCTTATTATGATATTACTATTATTATTAACGGTGTTATTATTATTGTTAATGGATACACATTACATCTAAAAATGATGTTCGCCGTTTGTTCAGAATACTTATTTAAAATAAGAGTGTTTTGTGAGAAACTCAATTATTTTGTGTTCAATCCACTTAAATTTGTAAAAGCTAATAGGTTTATTTAATTCCTTTAAGTTGTCCCAATACAAATCGGACCCAGCATTCATATACAGTGTAGACACAGTCGAAATTATTTTAAGAATTGTTTGAGATATAAGTCATATTTTAAAGTGATATTTCACCCCAAAGTGAAAATGTAGATTGAGGTAAAGTTGGTTTTATATTGACACATTCAGACTTTCTCCTTAATTAAAAAGTATTCTTTGCTGAATTCTCAATAGTGAAATCATATAAGCAGCCACCGACTACCAAAGTACAAGTTCACAGTTATATAAATGGTGCTAATGTTGTTTTGAAGTCATATCCACATCTGATTTCATACAGAATATTCAAAGTATCATGGTAAACACTATAGGGAGCGTGTCACAAGTTGTCATTGAACGAATGAGCGAATATAAAACCAACTTTACCTCAATAAAATGTAGTCACTGTTAACTGGGCATCAAGCAGTTCCAAACCTTTATAAGTTTCTCTCTACTGTTGAACACAAAAGAAGATATTTTGAAGAATGTTGGAAACCAGTAACCATAGGAAAAACAAATATACAATGGAAGTAAATTGTTTCAGGTTTTCAGCATTCTTCAAAATATCTTCTTTTCGGTTCAACAGAAGAAACAAAGTCATAAAGGTTTAGTAGGCTGAGTAAATGATGACAGAATTTTCAGTTTTGGTTGAACAAGTGAATCAGAATCAGAAATCAGAATCAGAAAGAGCTTTATTGCCAGGTATGTTCACACATACGAGGAATTTGTTTTGGTGACAGAGCTTCTACAGTGCAACAGGATTACAGAGACAGGACAATAAACAGATCATAAATATATTTAAAAAAATTATAGAAGTAAGTAGTGAGTGCAAATATACAAATTGACAAATATGTACGTGTTTATTACTATATACAACGTTATATGTGCAGCTGTTATGTGCAAATTGGCATGTAAAGTGTGTTGTTAAATAAGTGTATACGTGTATAAAAGTGTATAGCAAGTAGTGATGTTGGTTCCACAATTATTATAAAAAAAAAAATAGTGAAGTCTTGAGACAAGTCAAATCTTTATTTTGTAATGAGGATATGATGAAAATACTAGAAAATCATATCATAAAAATCATCATCATCATCAACATATGGTAGCAAATAGGAGATCATGATTAAAAGTCATATATCAGCGTAATTGTTTTGGTCTCTTTTACGGTTCACTCAAAACACAAAAGAAGATATTTTGAAGAATGTTGGAAACCGGTAAACATCAATATGAGCAAATATACAATGGAAGTTAATGGTTACAGGTTTTTAGCATTCTTTAAAATATCTTCTTTTCTGTTCAACAGAAGAAACAAAGTCATAAAGGTTTAGTAGGCTGAGTAAATGATGACAGAATTTTCAGTTTTGGTTGAACAAGTGAATCAGAATCAGAAATCAGAATCAGAAGGGGCTTTATTGCCAGGTATGTTCACACATACGAGGAATTTGTTTTGGTGACAGAGCTTCTACAGTGCAACAGGATTACAGAGACAGGACAAAAAACAGATAATAAATATATAAAAAAAAATAGAAGTAAGTAGTGAATGCAAATATACAGATTGACAAGTGTATGTACATGTTTATTACTATATACAACGTTATATGTGCAGCTGTTATGTGCAAATTGGCATGTAAAGTGTGTTGTTAAATAAGTGTATATGTGTATAAAAGTGTATAGCAAGTAGTGATGTTGGTTCCACAATTATTATTATAAAAAAAAAAAAGTGAAGTCTTGAGACAAGTCAAATCTCTATTTTGTAATGAGGATATGATGAAAAAACGAGAATCATATCATGAAAATCATCATCATCAACATATGGTAGCAAATAGGAGATCATGATTAAATGTCATAATTCAGCGCAATTGTTTTGGTCTCTTTTACGGTTCACTCAAAACTTGAACACAAAAGAAGATATTTTGAAGAATGTTGGAAACCGGTAAACATCAATATAGAAAAAGCAAATATACAATGGAAGTTAATGGTTACAGGTTTTCAGCATTCTTTAAAATATCTTCTTTTCTGTTCAACAGAAGAAAGAAAGTCTAATAGGTTTGGAACAAGTTAATGTTGAATAAATAATGGCAGAATGTTCAGTTTTGAGTGAACTACCCATTTAAGAAGAAAAAGTCGCAAGACATAACAAGTAAAATCTATGCTACACTATAATAGTAGTATAGTTATAAGTAGGGCCAAACAGAATCTGCTGACATTTTGTGCTATTTTTGCAGAGATTTTTTAAAAAATCTGTGGATTTATGTGGAATGATTTTGGGAGAATCGTAACTAAAAACTTCATATATGAAGTAAAAAATAATACCTTTTTAACTTTTATTTAATGTTTACAATAAAAATCCAATTAGATCCACTTTATTTGGTAAACAAAGCAAGTCTCTCATATAATATATCTACTACAAAGACAGGAAATATTACTGTACAAACTGCATTGTACATAAATCAGATGAACATTTTCATATTAGTCAATAATTATACTGTAATTAATTTAAAAACTGAATAAATATAGATTCACACACATTTACACACAAGTAAATAAACAGAATCAACGATGGGCTAAAAATCTGCAGAAATCTGTGCGCGCAGATTCCGTGTAGGCCTAGTTATAAGATATGACTAGGCCTGTCACAATAATCAATGTATGGACTTATCCTTATCGCACAACACATGGACACGACCTCAATCATGTTTGTTGATGCAATATATATCACCAATACATAAAACCAATTCTAGCAACATTTTAGCTGAATGCGCAACATCTCTATATCTAATGGAGGATTCAGTGTCAGTATGGTTAAAAGCACCAGAGAATTTACTATAAATTACTATAGTATATTTTCATTTGGGTGTCTGACAGCTGAAAATAGATCTGGCAGCAGCCTCTGTTACTCCAGCACTTTTTATGTTAACATTTATTATTATTTATTTAGGATATGCGTTTCATTCTGATTCCAATGCCTCATTACAACATTGCTAAAATGACTATAATTAAATTAAATATACTTCAGAATAAAATAGGATGTGTTTTTTGTAAGAGTGTACTTGCATTGTGATGATTGTATATTGTCATTCTGGCTTTATATAATGAAATAATGGTCTAAAAATGACAATAATATTGTTTATCTCAATATATTTTGGTGCGATATATCGTACAACACAGAATAGATATTGTGACAGGCCTAGATATGACGTCAAAAGTTGATCTTATGAGTCAATTTCATGACTGATATCATTTCATATACTTGGTCAAAAGTAAAAATAATATCCCATTTCATTAAGTTTAACTTAATAGGTCAATTATAAGATGACTCCATCCATAATATGGTCAAAATACAAGATCCTGATTACAGGCAAATGTCATAATTTAGCATATCTATTTGCTCTCATTTATGAAAGCTTTAAAGGGACAGTTTACTCAAAACTGACTACTCTATCATCATTTACTCATCCTTCACTTGTCACAAACCTTCACGAGCTTCTTTTTTTCTGTTGAGAAATTTTGAGGAAGGCTGAAAACCTGTAACCATTGACTTCAATAGCATATGTTTTTCCTATGGAAGTCAATGATTACCAGGTTTTAACATTTTTCAAAATATCTTCTTTTGTGTTTGTAATAGTTTATAAGTTACTATTATAGGATCAAAGGTCAATTCTGAACTATAAAGCCATTGTTATGAAAGTCAAAGTCATAATACCCTCTCATGATTGCGATACGCTTATATAATAAAGACCACTATGAAGTCGTAATATGTAAATTACAACTGCAGTTTAGTTAGTAAGGTAACTTTTTTTTTTGTCCACGTAGGCCGTGGGGATATTTATTCGCAGTGTACACTCACAGAGACATCTGACAATTTCACATTTGGCATTTGTGTAAGTAAATCATTTAAAAGCCTAAAGTACCATTGTACCCCTACTGTAATCAATCTATCGATCTATCAATCTAATATGTTAAATTAAAATAAATATCCAGTCTACTGGCCATCAACTTTAATTGCTTGAGGGATAAATAAGTTTGACCTATTTCTTTATTCATTCATTCATTCATTCATTTTCTTTTCGGCTTAGTCCCTTTATTAATCCGGGGTCGCCACAGCGGAATGAACCGCCAACTTAACCAGCATTTGTTTTATGCAGCGAATGCCCTTCCAGCCGCGACCCATCACTGGGATAGACATACACACTTATTCACAAACACATACACTACGGACAATTTAGCCTTCCCAATTCACCTGTACTGCATGCCTTTGGACTTTGGGGGAAACCGGAGCACACCCACGCGAAGACAGGGAGAACATGCAAACTCCACACAGAAACGCCAACTGATCCAGGCTCGAACCAGCGACCTTCTTGCTGTGAGGCGACAACACTACCTACTGCGCCACTGCATCGCCCTATTACTAGCATTCATGTTGTTATTCTTACAACTTAAAAGATCACAGCAGACCTTGCTAGCTAGCTAGTTCCACTATTGCACAGTGTTGCCATTTGGCAACACACACATTTTCTCCATTTACAAAAAACTAATTTGATTTTATAAAATTGGAGTTGTGAATATGTCATCATAACTTACTGGAGGTGATGTCTCAGATTTTTTTGTGGATCTGACATCATTTGATCCTTTGTTTTTATCGACGTTTAGATTTGCATTTAGCAACTACTCACAATAAACGCCAGTCTGTCAGAAATTGCGCTACAGAAAAACACTGCATGTCATGTGACTTATCCAAAGCACATCATTGGCTACTGTAAGGCCTTCTCTTTCCAACAGAAAAAAAAAATTACGTTGGTCTTAAAGAAACAGTGGCAGGGAAATGAACATAAGTATCATGTTGTCAAATGGTTACACCCTGCAGTAGAGGGATAAAGTAAAAAATAGTCATAAGTGTAACAAAAACAAAGTCAACTATTAAGTAATAATGACTTTTTATTCAATCCTTTCTACCTTTTTTTATCATACACTGTTAAAAAATGCTGTGTTTCACACAATTACTTCATGTCGTTCCCAGCGGGCAGATATTGGTGGCCCTAAACAATTACAGCCAGTTCAATTTATTTTATTTTATTTATATTTAATTAATTATTTTGGCTGTCTTTTTCTTATCACTCAATCATGTTTTTTACATTTGCATCTAAACGCAATCTCTACATTTTAAATTATTTATTTTCTTCAAATTAATTCACAACTGAAAACAATAATACTATAATTAATACAATTAATACTATAATAATTAATAACTAGTTCATTTTTAAAACTAAACTCTGACCTGATGCTACTGCTGGAGCGTAATAATGTTACTGCTGGATGTAATAAATTAAATAAAAATATGTAATTAAAGGTAAACATTTTATTTGTTAGACCCTCACCATTCAAAATAGTGAGGGTCTAACAAATAACGAATACTTATTGCGGCTGCTTTATTGGTTAAATCCGCTCCTGGTCATCCCAACACAAATCGATTTAGTTAACTTTAATTGTTTTTTACAAATTTAAGTGGACTGAACATAAAACAATTAAGTTGTCCTCAAATAAAACTCAAGAATTGTGTTAATTCAGCTCATTTTAATTAAGTAGTTTGAACAAGCAGTAATAAAAGCCATTTTTTTGAGTGTACGACTTTCTTTCAATTATGACCTGTTATTATAATTATTTTATTTGCCTTATGTGTCAGAAATGAGCTTCTGGAGTTGTGTTGCCTGAAAGATTGCAGGTTTGAAGCTTGTCAGATGTGTTACTCCAGTGTGATGATTACACCGCTGAAAAGTGTCACTTGGGATAAAAGTGTTTAAGTGAGAAATTAGCGCTAATTTGCTTGACGGATCTGAAGATGTCAGTGTGTTTACTCTGAGATAAAATAAAGAGTCTGGGCAATGTGTTACACTTTATAAATCATTATTACATATTGAAAAAAATGGCTTGCATATTAAGGGATTTAAGGAAAATTGACAGCACAGGCTCATTATGAAAAGTACCCCCGTATACATTTCTGGAGAGCGCAAAATATGTAGCCAGAGCTGCTTCTTTTTTTTATTTTTATTTTTTGCAGTTTTTTTTAATGGATTGGCTTTGAAAACACTGTCAGTTGGGTTTAGGAAAGTTATTGGGTGCAATCGATGCTTTTTAACACACTATTGGTTGGGTTAAGGGAAGTGGGTGTGTGAGGTTATTGGTCGGTCAGTCAGTCAGTCAGTCAGTCAATCAGTTAGTCAGTTGACTGTGGCCTCTGGTGGATTTACGTTAGGACAGCAGGTGTGAATGGTACATGCAAGAGAAAGACAAGAAGACAAGCATCACACTGTAAATGAATATCTGTTAATTCAGTGTTTCCCAACCCTTTTCCTGGAGGCACACCAACAGTACATATTTTGGATGTCTCCCTTACCTGACTAATTAACTTCAGGTTTTGGAGTCTCTTCCTATGTTCTAATTAGGTGATTCAGGTGTGTTTGATTAGGGAGACATTGAAAATGTGTACTGTTGGTGTGCCTTCAGGAACAGGGTTGGGAAACACTGTGTTAATTAACAGTTTCCATATTTTGTTTTGCATTTATTTACGGTTGTGAATTGCATTATGGGATGTTCTTTGCTCTGTTGACTTAATGTTGAGAATTCAACTCTACAGTTTAACAAAGTGACTTTTATTGACATTTTAGTCGTTTTAATTACTATAATGTACAGTTTAAGAAATAATATATAGAGAAATAAGTCAACAGAAAA
This sequence comes from Danio aesculapii, assembly GCF_903798145.1. NCBI lineage: Eukaryota > Metazoa > Chordata > Actinopteri > Cypriniformes > Danionidae > Danio > Danio aesculapii. The sequence continues at coordinate 4,546,287 of NC_079450.1, read as the reverse complement.
CACTGTCGGTTTAATACAAGGTTTCTGTAGTGTAATATACAACACCAACCCAATATAGCACTTTAAACTATAAAAAATGTTCATAACAGTCACTTAATTGCATTTTTCAAAGATTAAAATTGTTATAAGAAAGATCAAGGTTCCTTAATGCAGTAAATATATGGGGAAAAATCAAAACATGAATCACAAAATACAGAGGACGGCTCGTTTATGGATCGTTTTTACAGTGGACTTACACAGAAGCAAGCAAACTTTTCAATGGTTTGATTCACATTTATTGACACCTTTGAAAACATTTCATAGATTGTATGGAAAAGAGCATTGAATTTAGCAATTAAAGTAAAAAATAAATCAATTGTGGAGTTGCAAACTTCACTATTAATTACATTAATCAGTCTGTGTTCAGACTAGGGCTGCATGAGCTGACATTGTGATATTTTGTTTTGCTGTGAGATATATTGTGATGTGAATAAAATTTCAGCAGATGATTTGAATAGCTCTATTTGAAAAGAAATTGATTAATTTATATTGACTGGGATAGGCATGAGCTGGTATAAGATTCTGAAGGTATGATAACCTTGGATAAAAATATCACGGTTTCACGGCATCATGGTATTGTGATCACTGCTTTAAAATGTATTTTTTTAAGTGTCTGGGTAAAAAACTAAAACTTTTTTCCCTTTTTAAAACAAAATATTCTCTTTTTTGAAAGATTAAAAATATTTAGCAGCAGTAAACACGTCATGCTAAATAATTAAAATGAATCATTGACTTCTGCTGTCTTAATTTGTTTCAAAAACACTGATTTTTTTTTTACCATTTAAAACTGCATCTTTTGATGGAGATACTGTAAAAATGTAAATAAAAAATCTTACACATATCTTAGGAACGGTATTCCTAAGGCGAATTTCAAAACCTTGACTTTTCCAAACCGAGGTATACCTTGAAAACGGTTATCGTTCCATGCCTATTCTGGGATGATCAAGTGTTTTTCCACACAGTGTATCTGCATAACACATAAAATACTTCAAGCAAAAATAAATAAATAAATAAATAAATAAATAAACAGTCCGTTATGGTTTTCTGCAGAGTTTAACAGTATTCAAGTACAGAAATTGAACAATTGAATGTAAATTAACATGGTCATCATTGTATAAAAAATTAACAAGTAATAATATATAATAATTTCTTTACATTGTATTCTTTATTAAATAATCTAATCCTGAGATGTGACTATTATATACACACATTGCGATATCAATGCTCAATCTATATATTGTTCAGCCTTAGTTCAGACGTTAAATACAGTATGTCTGTCCATTATAATGTACAGTGGTTTCTAATAATGTAAAATCTATAAAGCAAAAACATTACATGATTGTTTAGGGCCACCAAGCATTGGAGTCAGAATGCGAAAACACATATCCTAAACAAATAATAATAAATATTACAAAAAAGTGCAAGGTAAAGAGTAACAGAGGCTTCGATATCTGCTACCAGATCTATTTTCACTCGTCAGACACTCACATGAGAATATACCATAGTAATTTATAATAAATACTATAGTGTTTTTTAACCATACTGACTCTGACAGCTCCAGTTGAGATGTTGTGCAATCAGCTAAAAATGTTGCTAGAATTGTTTTTTATGTAGGCGATATACTGTATATCGCATCACCAAAAAGGATGGTCATGAGGACATGTGTTGTGCCGTAAGTTCATATATTAATCATTGTGACAGGCTTATTGACATTTTATTTAGTCTCTTTTATAAAAGCCTTAAAGGGACAGTTCACCCAAAACTCATTTACTCACTATTCACTTGTTTGAGTTTCTTTCCTCTGTTGAACACAAAAGAAGATATTTTGAAGAATGCTGAAAAACTGTTACCATTGACTTCGCTAGCATTCCTTTTTCCTATGTACGTCAATGGTTTTTAAAATTTTTCTCATAATGTTTCGTGTTCAGCAGTAAAAAGAAACTCATTAGGGTTTGAAACCACTTGATGGCGTGTAAATAGTGTGTTAATTTTAGTTTTCGGTGTGAACTGTCCCTTTAAGAGCAGAGTAAACATCACTCCCATACTCTTTTATGAAACTTTGAACATAATTCAAGTCTGAAGGGGTTAAAATATGCAACCAAATGCATATAATGCATCTGAAACACTTGTTTTTGACAATAACTATCCCTGATCTCCTCACACTGTGCTCTAATTTCAGATAATTAGTGATGCGTGACACTTTCTATCTGTCACTTATCTCGGGCGCTCAGGCTTCAGTATGTTTTAGTGACAGTTGTTTGAAGCTGCTGGTTTGACTCCAGATAAAAGCACTCTCTGCTCTCGCTTTGATATGTGAAATACAGGCGTTGGCTGGACCCTTTTTTTTTTTGCTGCTGCTTCTGGTGAATCACTGATGGCTGCCGCTGTTTTCGGTGCACTACTGAAACCTCTTATATCAGAATGAGGTTCGCTCTCACATTGGGGATGAATGAGACACCTGAAAAATGCATACAGGTGCTTCAGTTATTATTTGCGTAACCAACATTAGTGCTGCGTCATTTAGTTTTGAGAGGTAAAAGTGCTTGTTCTGTTTTTATACTAAACATTAGTATTATTGTTAATGTTTTGGCGTTAAGTATTGAATTTCAGAGTCTGACTAACCCTCATATTCAGTTCAAGTTTGTGTGTGTATATATAGCGCTTTTCATATGAATTATTGTTTTGAAAGCAACTTTACAAAAAGATAACTACATTACAGAGTTGTGTGTAGATTTTTATATGAATTATGCTGTGTATATGTTTATAAATGAATATTTTTTTTTATCCATTTCTCATTATTTATCCATTATTTATATATATATATATATATATATATATATATATATATATATATATATATATATATATATATATATATATATATATATATATATATATATATGGTGTATATATATATATATATATATATATATATATATATGGTGTGTGTGTATATATATATATATATATATTATAGTGTGTGTATATATATATATATATATATATATATATATATATATATATATATATATTATAGTGTATATATATATATATATATATATATATATATATATATATATATATATATATATATATGGTGTGTGTGTATATATATATATATATATATATATATATATATATATATATATATATATATATATATATATATATATATATATATATATATATATATATATATATATATATATATATATATATATATATATATATATATATATTTATGGTGTGTGTGTATATATATATATATATATTTATATATATATATTTATAGTGTGTATATATATATATATATATATATATATATATATATATATATATATATATATATATATATATGTGTGTATATATATACACACATATATACATATATATACATATATATATATATATATACACATATATATATATATATATATATATATATACACACATATATATATATATATATATATATATATATATATATATATATATATATATATATATATATATATATATATATATATATATATATATATATATATATATATATATATGTATGTGTGTGTATGTATGTATGTATGTATGTATGATGTGTATATATATATATTGTTTTGTACAAGTATTTTACGTCTATTGTGTTTTTAGTTTATATTTTGGAGCACTTATGTGTTATTTTAGGTCATCTTTTGTGTGTGTTAGAGAAGTAAAACTCCCTGTGGTTTGGTGCAGCATTAAAAAAGATGACCGAACTCTCATTTTGAGGTGAATTTTTCCTTTAAATGTCAGAGTGGAATTGCTGTTTGTTCAGGTTCACGCTGTTTCACAATAGTTCAAGAGTACGGTTCAGCTGGCTGACATCATATTGATTTTCTCTAACTTGCTAAAGTCTTTTTTTTTCTCCAGACTTTGTGTAATGAATATCAGTGGAATCCAGAGCAGTTATATAGTTATATATCTATAGCTGAATATCTGCTTTGAATTTTCTATTGTTATATCAGATTTCACTGTGTCAGAAATGTTGGAGGCTTTCCAGAGCCGCAGGATATTTATGGAGCGCTGCGGTGGGAAAAGTAGGGTTGAACTGTGTTTCTTACCTTGCTGGAGGTGAACGTGAAAGAAAACAAGCACAATTTTTAACATGTTTATGTGAAATATTATTTGTTATACTGCTGTAATCTGGTTTTGAGGGAAGCAAGAAAACAAGTGTGGGTGGAGCTTTCTTGTGCATCAGTAAGTGATTGGATGAGCTGAAAAGGGAGTGACCTAAAAGTTGACAAGGAGTTGACAATCAGTGGATAAGAAAAGTTATATATTTTAATATAAAAATAGATTTATTAATATATAAGTTATTAATATATAATTTATAATTAATATAAAATATAATATATATATATATATATATATATATATATATATATATATATATATATATATATATATATATATATTATATTTATTATAATTAATGTATTATTAATTTTTTATTATTTAATGCAACAATGAATAAATTGATATAAAATGTTTTATATATATATATATATATATATATATATATATATATATATATATATATATATATATATATATATATATATATATATATATATATATATATATATATATATATATACATATATATATATATATATATACATATTGTGTGTGAGTGACCAGCTTTGTTTTGGTTTTAATTATTTTCTTGTTTGTTTGCTTACTTTTTCTTGAACAATATCTGTGTTATTTGCATAAAATGAAGCTTCATTTAGGACTATATTGTTGCATAAATTTTAATATCACTGCTTATTTTGAATAAATCAAACATAAATCAGTGCCTATTTTGCATAAATTACATCATGCACTTATCATAATTGCACCTTTTGCATTTGTGTGTACATATATATGTCTGTATACGGTATGTATATCAACTTATTTTGGCATTAATCAAACAAATCAATGCATGTTTTGCAGTATATTTCCATATTGCATTAAAAAAAACACGAATCACCAATTGTGGGTCAAAAGTTGGCATTATATATTATGTGACCCACTAATTTTTGGTTTGGCTTTGGTTTTAATACATTTTTTGTTTGTTGGCTTGCTTTTCATAAACGATATCTGTGTATTTTGCATGAAATAAAGCTTATTTTAGGACCATATTATGTATTGTTGCAAAAATTCTAATATCACTGTTTATTTTGAATGAATCAAACATAAGTCAGTGCCAATTTTGCATAAATTACATCATGCAATTATATATTTGCACCTTTTGCATTCGTGTTTATATATACAAACCTTATTTGGCATCAAACAAATAAATGCATGTTTTGCACACTTTTCATAAACGATCTGTGTTATTTGCATAAAACGAAGCCTATTTTAGGACCATATGAAGCATTGCTGCATACATTTTAATATCACTGCTTATTTTGAATAAATCAAACAAGTCAGGGCATACATTTGCATACATTAAATAAAGCAATTATTATATTTGCACCTTTTGCATTTGTGTTTATATATATGTATATGTATATATATATATATATATATATATATACACCTTTATATACACCTATATATACAGTTTAAGTTGAATTATTTTTTCCTTAATTTCTGTTTAACAGAGAGATTTTCTCAACACATTTCTAATCATAATAGTTTTAATAACTCATTTCTAATAACTGATTTATTTGATCTTTGCCATGAAGACAGTAAATAATATTTGACTAGATATTTTTCAAGACACTTCTATTCAGCTTAAAGTGACATTTAAAGGCTTAACTAGGTTAATTAGGTTAACTAGGCAGGTTAGGGTAATTAGGCAAGTTATTGTATAACGATGGTTTGCTCTGTAGACTTTCGGAAAAAATATTGCTTAAAGGGGCTAATAATTTTGACCTTAAAATGGATTTAAAAAAATTAAAAACCGCTTTTATTCTAGCCAAAATAAAACAAATAAGACTTTCTCCAGAAGAAAAAATATTATCAGACATACTGTGAACATTTCCTTGCTCTGTTAAACATCATTTGGAAAATAAAAAAAAAAAGAAGAAAAAAAATCAAAAGGGGGCTAATAATTCTGACTTATACACACAGTATCTATCTATCTATCTATCTATCTATCTATCTATCTATCTATCTATCTATCTATCTATCTATCTATCTATCTATCTATCTATCTATCTATCTATCTATCTATCTATCTATCTATCTATCTATCTATCTATCTATCTATCTATCTATCTATCTATCTATCTATCTATCTATCTATATATTTATATTGTTTTGTACAAGTATTTTTCGTCTATTGTGTTTTGTGTATTGTGGGGCTAATAATTCTGACTTATATATATATACTACACTGAACTACACTGTTCCTATTTACTGTGACCTTTTATGTGAAGCTGCTTTGACACAATCTACATTGTATAAGCGCTATACAAATAAAGGTGAATTGAATTGAATTGAATATATATATATATATATATATATATATATATATATATATATATATATATATATATATATATATATATATATATATATATATATATATATACTGTATCAATTTATTTGGCATCAATCAAACAAAACAATGCATATTTTGCACAAAATGTCCATATTGCATAAATTGATCCACCAATTATGGGTCAAAAGTTGGCATTACATAATACGTGACCCACTATTTATTTTGCATAAATAAAACAAATGCATACTGCAAAAATCAGCATATTTGCATAAAAAATGCATAAATGAGAAGCGAGCTTTATATAATGCAGTCAGGAAGGAGTTGAGAATCTACCTTAAGGAAAAAGGTTTCAGAGATGAAGTTTATTTTGATGCAATTTAATGCAATGCAATGAATCATTCACAACAAAAAGCTGCAGCGTCGTTTGGGGCTTTGATGTAGTTGTTTTTTCTTTTTTCTTTTCTTGTCTGTTTGTGTATTAACCTGCTCTGACCTACTTGCATGTCATTTCAGTGATTCATGGAGGGTTTCAGTGTTGCGATTAAAGCCACACGCTGAATTAACTATTTAAGAATCGACTGTTTTTACATGAAGTGTTTGCACGGATGCCTCTGGCTTCCCTCTGTGCCACCTCCTGTCAGAGCCATGCATATTCATGTCTGACCTAATCATGATAAACAGCTCCATTAAATAATAATCTAGCGAGAATCACTGGCTGACATTGCTTTTTCAGACAGTGTCTTGTTTCGTCAGCAGACTATTACGATATGCTTCACTGTTCCATGCATTTCTCTTTTTTAATTATTTAATTTTTTTTTTTTGCTTTTTTGGATAAACTACTGTTTTTTTAGGGTTATTGTATATTAACACTGATTCAATAAGACTCCAATTACGGCTGTGCTGTTTGGGGAAAATATCTAATTGTGTTTTTCTTTTTATTTTTTTGGACCGATACTGCAATTGCGATTTGATTTCCAGTTTAAATTTGTAGTCAAGCTTCAGCTCAAAAATCTGTAAGCTGTGGCAACAATTCTGCGACAGCTCCTAAAAATGACTGGTTTTGTTTGGTGTCTGTGACTCAAAATATTCCCATATTACTAATGCTGTTTTTCTTTGATATTAATTCGTCTAATAATGCTTCTGAAGCAGGAGACGTCATAATCCCACTTGTCAGCGCTTTCCTGTTTGTTTTTAATTTTTTTTATTATGGACGTAGTTCGGTTGTGCAATTCTGACTGGGCAAATCGAAAGTGTGCTCACTCAATATATATATATATTATATTATATTATATTATATTATATTATATTATATTATATTATATTATATTATATTATATTATATTATATTATATTGCAACCTCTTGCAATTAACTAATCGCAACGTTTCAAATTGCGATTTTGATTAATCGTACCACCCTAACTCCAATATTGACCAATACAAATACAGGCTACCTTAACAGGTATGATAATAATAAAAATACTTAGTGTACTGCTTTGTATATATTCATTTATTTGTTTTCTTTAGGCAAGTTTTCTTTGTTATTGCATATTGTATAACGATGGTTTGTTCTGTTGACTATCGAAAAAAATATGGCTTAAAGGGGCTAATAATTTTGACCTTAAAATCGCTTTTAAAAATCACAAACTGCTTTTATTCTAGCTGAAATAAAACAAATAATATTTTTTCTTCTGGAGAAAGTCTTATCTGACATACTGTGAAAATTTCCTTGCTCTGTTAAACATCATTTGGGAAATATTAAAAAAAAAAAAAAAAAAAAAAAAAAAAAATCCAAAGGGGGCTTCAACGGTGTGTATATATATATATATATATATATATATATATATATATATATATATATATATATATATATATATATATATATATATATATATATATATATATATATATATATGTATATATATATGTATATATATATTATTTTGAATTCCATTTCTCAGGGAATATATTTTGCTGATTTGAACAAAACAGATTTATTAAAAAGATATATTTATTAAAATAATATTTTGGTCACCAAAGATCTAATAGAGAGAATACATTTAAATTCATGAGAAATATATATATATATATATATAAAATTACAAACTAAAAAAATTCATCCAATATGTATATATTTTTGTTTCTCTTGATTTTTAAAAAATATATATTTATTTAATATTTTTCCCTAACACAAATTTGGGCTACTAATTTTTAAACCTTTCCTCCGGGTGCTCCGGTTTCCCCCACAGTCCAAACACATGTGCTATAGGGGAATTGAATAAACTATATTGGCTGTAGTGTATGTAGTGTGAATGTGAGAGTGTATGGGTGATTCCCAGTACTGGGTTGTGCCTGTAAGGGCATCCGCTGTATAAAACATATGCTGGAATAGTTGGCGGTTTATTCCGCTGTGGCGACCCCTGATTAATAACGAGACTAAGCCGAAGGAATGAAGGAATAAACCGTTATGATAAGCTATTTTGTTAGTTTAGCTGCTTGCGATTTTTCTCATCATCACCTGATTATGGTTATGTTTTTGTCTGTGAATTAAAGGTATGTGTTAATCTGGCCGATGCTGTACAAAAATTACAATTAACAAATGAAACCGTAAAATTAATTTCTAAATTATTACAGTAAACCACCGTAGAAATGTTTAAAATGTAGAAATTAATTTTACGGTTTGCTTTTTTAGCCTATTTTAGGCCGGATTAATGTTTGATCTATTAACCAATGAAGTCTTCAAGCATTTGGCGTCGCTGTGAAAACCACTGAAAATACAATCTGTATATTAACATTCATTCATTTATTTTCCTTATTTATCAGGGGTCTGTAAAAGTTACACTGAAAAAAATTTAAAAGATTCCTTGGATTTACTCAATTTTTTTACGTTAAGTGGTTGCAAACCATTTATTTGGGCTGAATTTAAACAAACAAATTAAGTTGAACATTATTAAATTTAATTTGTTTGTTTAAATTCAACACAAATAAATTGTTTGCAACAGTTTTGCATGAGCTATTTTTTTTCGATAGTCTGTAGACCATCGAAAAAAAATAGCTTAAAGGGGCTAATAATTTTGACCTTTAAATGGTTTAAAAAAATTAAAAACTGCTTTTAAAAAAATCCTTGCTTTGTTGTTCTTTTTAAAATATTTCCCAAATGATGTTTAACAGAGCAAGGAAATTTTCACAGTATGTCTGATAATATTTTTTCTTCTTGAGAAAGTCTTAATTGTTTTATTTCAGCTACACTGTAAAAAATCTTATGTGCTATTTACAAAAAAAAATTGTGGTAACACTATTGCACGTATTATTTTTAAGTAAATTTCAAGACTTGATTTTTTTAGCAAAAACCACTTGAATGAATCATGTGAAAATTACTAAATGTTTTGAGTGATAAATGAAGATTTTAATATTATTAGCGGAATGTGCTTTTATAATTTAAGCTAATCCACCACCATTTACTCATATTTATTTTTTTTAACAAAAACCACTTGAAAGAATCATGTGAAAATTACTTGTTTTTTTAAGTGATAGATGATGATTTTAATATTATTAGTGGAATGTGCTTTTATAATATAAGCAAATAAATCACCATTTACTCAAATTAATTAATGAAAATTACTCATTCATAAAATGTAAAATATTTAATGTATAATGAAATACATACACAATACATTTAGGCCAAATATCATTTTATTACATGTTACACTGATAACAAAATGGTACAATATGTTAAACAAATCTATATAAAATTTACAGCAATGTTAATCTCTGATAAAAATTCCTTTATCCATGTCATGGAAAAAACTGACCTGTCAACTTTCCTTTGTAGGAATAGTCACATTTTAGACAATATTTGACAGAATTTGTGTATTGCAAACTTATTATTCGTTTCTTTGTAAGTGATTTTAATTTGTGGAATATTTGTATAAATCCAGTTCAGCGATTCTAGATTTTCCAGGCTAGCCATGACTCACTTATCCTCCAAGACAATGCAGAAGTCCTCATGGTTGGTCATCCCTCTGACAGACAGCAATTCTCTGTGCATTCCCACACTGTAAAATAAACATTTACGTTTATTATATTGAAATTATGCAGTTGTACATTTCAAATGTTTAAGGTTTACTAAAACACATTAAGGAAATATATTAATGAAATAAATCATTTCTTTTTATATCTGTGAACAGTAATTCTTCATAATGTTTGAGTATTTTGACTTATAATGGACAGGGTGTTCAAATGTATACTAGTGTACAGACATTTATAAAAACAAACCATGTTTATACAAGGAATAGTGCATTCAACAGTGTAATGCTTGAGCTATATATATTTTTGTAAGCATGCAAAAATATAAAATGCAGTTTTTGGAAGATCATAAATATCTGAAACAGTTTGAGACACTTACATTGCACTCCTGGATGAGCTCTTCATCTTATTCATACAGATAAACCAGCAACAGAGGACGACATCTCTCGATTCATCCCTGATTTAATGTGAGGTCTGATGCAAAAAAAGTGTAGAAATTAGTAATAATAATAATAATAATAATAATAATAATAATAATACACAAATAACATTATTAAAAATACCTGATGTATGGCACCCATTCTCTTTAGCAAAATCTGCCTCAATAAACTGCTCCTCTTTAGTGGGAAAACACTGCGAAAGTTTTCTTCATTAAACTGAAAAATGAAGCAAACAAATATTAGTATTTATGTACAGTATTATATATAAACAGTTCATTACATTACATCAGCAATGCTGTAAAAGGAACCTTATGAAATGGAAAAGCACTAGCTGTACATAAACCCCATTGAATAGCTAGCTAACTTAGCTTAGCTTAGATTTACCACTTAACAAGCTCACTGTTGTTCGTCTGCTTAACTGTTGCCTGATCATTGCTGTTAAATATTACGATGCAAATAATTTGTTTAACTTCATTATATAATTCAGAATGAACATTGAAGCAAATCAATTTCAAATAGGAATGGGTGGTTAAAAATACCCGTGTATCCCTATATACATCATATGGCAAAAACTAAGCTCCTGAACAAGTTTGAACAGCATGTGTCTTTCCTGAAAGAGCTTAGGCTATTTAAGACAATAAAATGATAAACTGTTAATGCTTACCTCTTAACATGCTCGCTGTTGATCTGCTCCTTCAAAATGTCGTCTGATCACTGCCGTTGTTGAGATTCAAATGCAAACATCTCAATCAAATCCACATAATTGAGTGAATTTTCTCAAAATAAACGTGAAGCCATCTTTCCTCAATTTTATTAGCTTAACTGGTTTCTCAAATTAAGCTTAGTAATTGCACTAGTTTGCTTAAAAAAATAAGTAAAATTTAAATCTTAGTTATATTAGCGAAATCTTCTTAATATTTTATAATAAATCCAGAATATCAATTTTTTAAAGAAAATATGCTCATTA
>NC_079450.1:4526848-4529348 GCF_903798145.1 Danio aesculapii | reverse complement strand
AATGCATGTGAATTTTGGTTTAATAACATACTTTGCATAAAGAAAAATTGAGTTTTGCGTTGTTTATCAATACTTATTTAAAATAATAATAATTTAACCATGCATATTTATTTTTATAAAAAACAATCATATTTTTACTGCTATTTAATGCCTGTGAATTTTGGTTCAATAGCATACTTTGCATAAAAAATGAGTTTGAGTTTGGTTTTGATGTTTTGCTTTGTTTATAAATGCGTTTTGTGCAGAAATCAAACATTAAAACCATGCTTTTTTTGCTATCTAATGCATGTGAGTTTTGGTTCAATAACATATTTTGCTTAAAGACAATTTGAGTTTGGTTTTGGTGTTTAGCACAGTTGTGATGTTTATCATTGCTTATTTTGCAAAAGTCAAACATTAATACCATGCACATTTTTTAATAAAACCATGCATATTTTTACTGCTAATGCATGTGAATTTTGCTTCAATAACATATTTAGCTTAAAGAAAATGAGTTTGAGTTTGGTTTTGATGTTTTGCGTTGTTTATACATGCTTATTTTGCATAAATCAAACATTAAAACCATGAATATATTTTTTACTGCTATGTAATGCATGTGGATTTTGGTTTAATAACATACTTTGCATAAAAATTGAGTTTGGTTTTGGTGTTTTGCGCTGTTACATTGTTTATCAATGCTTATTTCGCAAAAATCAAAGGTTAAAACCATGCATATTTTTTTTGAAAAACCAATCATATTTTAACTGCTATTTAATGCATGTTGATTTTTGGTTCAATAACATATTTTGCATTAAAAAAATGGGTTCGGTTTTGCGCTGTAGCAATGTTTATAAATGCTTATTTTAGAAAAATCAAACATTAAAACCATGCATATTTTAACTGCTATTTAATGTATGTTGATTTTTGGCTCAATAACATATGTTGCATAAAAATTTTTTTTATTTGATTTTGGTGTTTTGCACTGTTGCTTTATCAATGCTTATTTAGCAAAAATAAAACATTAAAACCATGCAAATTTTAACTGCTAATTAATGCATGTGTGTTTTGGTTCAATAACATTACTTTGCAAAAAATAAAAAGGGTTTGCTTTTGCGCTGTAGCAATGTTTATAAATGCTTATTTTGGAAAAATCAAACATTAAAACCATGCATATTTTTAAATAAAACCAAGCATATTTTTACTGCTATGTAATGCATGTGGATTTTGGTTCAATAACATACTTTGCATTAAAAAAAGTTTGGTTTTGGTGTTTTGCACTGTTGCGCTGTTTATCAATGCTTATTTTGCAAAAAAAAAAAAAAAAAATCAAACATTGAAACCATGCATATTTTAAAATAAAAACAAGCAGATTTTACTCCTATTTAATGCATGTGAATTTTGGTTCAATAACGTACTTTGCATAATGAAAAATTGAGTTGTGGTCTTGGTCATTGGTTTTTGCAAAAAAAAAAAAAAAAAAAAATTAATCATGCATATTTATTTTTATAAAAACCAATCATATTTTTACTGCTATGTAATGCATGTGAATTTTGGTTCAATAGCATACTTTGCATTAAGAAAATGAGTTTGATGTTTTGTTTATAAATGCTTATTTTGCATAAATCAAACATTAAAACCATGCATTTTTTGTAAACACACCTTTTATGCATGTAACTATTTAGCATGAAGCAGATTTTTGGACCATTCTGTTTATTTAGTTATATTTTTATTCTTTTTTTGCATTAATATCTATAGTGATCCAAGATATGTATCTTTTTTCAGGCTTGTGGCAGTACTTATGTGCTTGCAAAAACAAAAAGCAGTTAAAAAAAATTCAATAAAAGTTCATTAGATGTTTTTTATAATCAGACTTGATAAAAACATTTTGATTGACATTCTTCTTTTGTACGTGTCTTCAGAGGTGGAAAGCCCCGCCCACTAGTGACCATCTCTCCTTTATAAGCATCAGTACGTTTTGAATCTGCCATTATGCTGACACATAGGCGGTTGTAGCTCCGCCCTCTTTTGAAAAGCTCATGAGCTCATTTAAATTTAAAGCGACGGTCACCAAAATGCCACAATTAGGATCAAAACCTAAAAGGGTCATTTTCAGAGAGTTATAAAATATTGTTTTACTTCACAAACACACACACACTCTAGGAACATCAGAGACTTATCTTAAAAAGGGGCACCTTATTATCTAAAGTGATCCTACATATCCTAATGTTTTTTTCAGGCCCGTGCCAGTGCTAGCTTATTTGCTACAGCATATGTGTGTGCAAAATAAAAGCTGTTTACTTAGTTTTTGGCTTTTCTCAGTGATATACAGCTATATAAGCTCCTCTAGTTGGCCCGTCGCCGTGCTCTGTAGCTTCTCTCTTGCTTGGAAACGCTTTTTGCTTGAGCTTCCCCAGCAAGTCTGGAGGAATTTGCGGTCGGTATCCGTGAGCATGTGAGTCTATGGCCTCTCGTTCATCAATGCCGCTCTTCTTTTGTCACGGGGCGCTGACTGGAGGGTTTA
>NC_079450.1:4511848-4521848 GCF_903798145.1 Danio aesculapii | reverse complement strand
CAAAATAAAAGGAACAGTTATTCGTTACAGTTACTGTAAAAAAATGAGTAATTAAATTACAGTTACTAATGAAAATGTTAAAGATTACAAATGGGGTTACATCGACAAATATTCTTTAAAAATCTGGGATATGTTGAATAATATTAATCTGTTGCTTTGGCTGTTTTTAATATGCACGATGCCTTCTGCTAAGGCCATTTATTAAAGCGGTGCTATTCTGCTATGGCTATATTTCTCAGTAGCATCGCTATTTTATAAATCAAATAGATTTTCAGTAGCAAAGCTATTTTATTGGTCAAGTAGCGCAGTAGCGTCAACACAAGCTAAATTTACATATCGCGGATCAATAAGTGACGACACCAGCAGTCACGGAGCCGTGAGGCCGGTGTGTAGCCGATAAAATTAAAGCCATATGATGGCGAGAATGACGATTTCTTTGCTTGATAGAAAGATGACTGAGGGAGAGGAGGTCTATATATATATATATATATATATATATATATATATATATATATATATAGTTGGAGTCAGAATTATTTACTTTTTTAAATATTTTCAAAATGATGTTTAACAGAGCAAGGAAATTTTCACAGTATGTCTGATAATATTTTTTCTTCTGGAGAAAGTCTTATTTGTTTTTATTTCGGCTAGAATAAAAGCAGTTTTGAATTTTTTAAAGACCATTTTAAGGTCAAAAGTATTAGCTTCTTTAAGCTATATTTTGTTTCGATAGTCTACAGAACAAACCATCGTTATACAATAACTTGCCTAATTACCCTATCCTGCCTAGTTAACCTAATTAACCTAGTTAAGCCTTTAAATGTCACTTTAAGCTGTATAGAAGTGTCTTGAACAATATCTAGTCAAATATTATTTACTGTCATCATGGCAAAGATAAAATAAATCAATTATTAGAGATGAGTTATTAAAACTATCATGTTTAGAAATGTGTTGAAAAAAACTTCTCCCTGTTAAATAGAAATTGGGGGAAAAAATAAACAGGGGGGCTAATAATTCTGACTTCAACTGTATATATTATATATAGTTACTGTAGTAAAGGCTAAAGTATACTATGGTAATTACTATTAGTTTATGATAGTTACTAATGACACTTCATTATGTAGTGTAATTTATTAATGAAGAGTTAATAAATGAATAAAATGAAAAATAAATGAGAATAAAATATACAATATAATGCTCATTCCTAAAAATATCCCTTTACTATAAATTACTATAGTATTTTTAATGTGTAACACCTGCTTTTATTGGATGTTTTTGTTTTTGCTGTTATATATATTATAATTTGTTTCTGTTTAGTACAGCATTTTATGTACAGTAAATAATTCAACTGAACAATTCTGCTGCACATGTTTCAATTAAGTTGCTTTGATTTTAAAAATGAAAATCGCAAAAATTGCTTGGATGTAATTTTTTAATTGGAAATCCCACAAAAATCCCCCTGCACAACTAACTCAAATATAGATTTTGTAACAACAGTAAACTTTTTTTGTTATAAGGTCTGGTTTTGTGGTGGCTGTAATTTAAAATTACATTAATATAATCTTAATTCAAGTGATGAGAGATTGTAAAACTCTAACAGTAAACAGAGCTACTGTAAGCTCACATCTGCTCAGTATAAATGATTTAGTTGAAAATATTCATTAGAAACTTAAAAGTAATCAGATGTAATCAGTTACTTTACTTTTATGAAGTAATTGAAAAGGTACGCTACTTGTTACATTTTAAATGGGGTAATTTGTAATCTGTAATCTGTTACATTTCCAAAGTAACCTCCCCAACACTGGTTCCAGTAATGCACATATTTACAAATATGTAATGTCTGGTGTTTTGAGAGGCGTTTTGACAGTTCAGAGCCATCGTACAAACGAAATACTGTACAGATAGTTTTATAAAAATGTGGCATACATTCGTCCCATTTGGCGTTTGGATTCTTTTGAACACATGTAGATGCTGCTTGTCAATCAGACGCTTCTATGGTTGTTCTTCCTGATGAAAGGTTTATGATAAACCGCTGTGAGTTTGAAACTTTAACTGCAGGCACTGTGCGATGCGCGAGCACACACAGCAGAGTCAGATTTGTCCTGAAGTCAGATTTTGCTACAACACCTGAGCATTGAGCACAGATGACTTTATGAACACAGAGCATAATATAAAGACAGAATGTGGAACCCCTATTCTGGATTCAGTGACTGGCACTCATCTCTTCTGCTGCGGTTTGGGGTGCCTTGAAGGCTCTGTCGGCTCTTTATGTGTGTGTGTGTGTGTGTGTGTGTGTGTGTCTGTGTGTGCGCTGATAGCCATCACTCGCGCTCGTTATAATCATAAATATGCCGATCAAACTGAATACAATCTTACATGAACAACACATGGCAAGCAACACGTTGATTAGAACAAATAATCATATTAGATTACAAACAACCCAACGAGTTGTTAAGCACGTGTGCATCGCTGCTGTTGTGTTTACATGTAATATTTTTCCTGAGGTGATTTAAACTAAAATACACAATGACACTCTATCAAACACATCCACAATGATAAGGAATACGGTTACTTACTGAGTTATTAACTCACAGCAATACCACACAAAGAAAGGACTGACTTTGAAAGAATAAACAATATGAGGAGCACTCCATTATAGTGCACTAGACAAGTCTGAACAACTTTAACCCATGCATGCATGAGCCAGGCAGTTCTGTACAATTACGTAACCTATCAGCGTAAAGATATCGGCCTAATTTTGATATCGTGCCGATAACGATAACTTTAAAAATAGCATTTATCAGCCGATAACGATATGCACGCTGATATATCGAATACAGTACACCCTGGACATTTTCTCAATTAAATCTCACTCAAAAGTGTGCATGAAATAAGACCGTAATTACCCATCAAACTGCATGATCTCTTCAGGATAAACATCAGAAATGAGCTCAAGCTGAACCTGATCAAACAGCAACTCCTTGCCCAATACTTCTCTTTGAACGCTAAAAAATGAACCAAAATCACAAACACAAAATAACAAATCCCTCTTTCACACAACAGATTCAGGACTAGAGGAATACAAGCATAAAGAGACGAGAGGAGAAAACACTCAAAGGCTCACAACAACTTCAGCCACAAAAGAAGCATTTCTACTTTGTAAAAAAACAGCAGACGTCACGTTCACAGCGATGCACTTCAATACGCGCATACAAGAGAAACATTTCAGAGAGCTTAAAAATCAACACAACTAAACTACAAACCACTATTTCTTCTAAAATAGGATGTATTTCTGCCTTAAAACTCATCACAGATGCAAATGATGAAACGTAAGGACTAACGATACAACGAGGAAATGAATTCTTCTAATGAAAACTGAATTGCGGATATAAAGAATAAAATATTAAGAGATATTATATGAAAAGAAAATATCCAGTGAGCGGCAGTTCTGTGGGCACAAATGCCTTGTTGATGCCAGAGGTCAGAGGAGAATGGCCAGACTGGTTCCAACAATAACTCAAATAAGCTGCAGAAGAGCATCTCTGAATGCACAAGATGCCCAACCTTGAGGCAGATGGGCTACAGCAGCAGAAGACCACACTGGGTGCCACTCCTGTCAGCTAAGAACAGGAAACTGAGGCTACAATTTATACAGGCTCACCAAAACTGGACAATAGAAGATTGGAGAAACGTTGCCTGGTCTGATGAGTCTCATTTCTGCTGCCACATTTGGATGGTCGGGTCAGAATTTGGCGTCAACAACATGAAAGCATGGATCCATCCTGCCTTTTATCAACAGTTCAGGCTGCTGGTGGTGTAATGGTGTGGGGGATATTTTCTTGACACACTTTGGGCCCATTAGAACCAATTGAGCTTCATGTCATATAGCGTGAATCACCTCAGACTGGTTTCCTGAACATGGCAATGAGTTTACTGTACTCAACGGGCCTCCACAGTCACCAGAACTCAATCCAATAGAGCATCTTTGGGATGTGGTGGAAAGGGAGATTCACAACATGGATGTGCCGCTGACAAATCTGCAGCAACTGCGTGATGCTATGTCAATATGGAGGAATATGTCTCTGAGGAATATTTCCAGTACCTTGTTGAATCTGTGCCACGAAGGATTTAGGCAGTTCTGAAGGCAAAAATTGTCCAACCTAGTACTACTAATGTGTACCTAATAAAGTGGCCGGGGTGTGTGTGTGTGTGTGTGTGTGTATGTATATATATATAAATGGCCCTGGGAAATTCCTGCCAGCTGAAACATTTCTACCACAGCCTAGTTTTAAAACATCACTGCGCCAATCCAGTAGCATGACAATGTCATTGTCTCTCGCTCAAGCGTCTCGTTTAGTATAATTAGTATTTCCATAATTCCTCTGGCAGCTGCGCTGGACCAGAGCAGAGCTTTTCAAACAGCACTTTAAGAGATACTCAAGCAAAACCACAAGCTAAAAGCCTAGAATTTGAACTGTAAATACTCAGCGGAGCACTGTGATCCCCAGCAGAGCGGTCGTTTTGCTCCGGGCTGAAAAACAGAGGTCACGTCTGCTTGTGTCCTCTCTTACTGGAATCTGATGCAAACACACTCAAAACAGCAAACATGGAGCTCAGAGCAACACGCAAATCAAATCCTTTACACACTAAACAACTGGTAAATCATTTGCTTCGGCTGACCTTGAGCCTTGAAGTTTGCACTAAAAATCTATTGCATAAAAATACTCAAAAGTGAATCACGATGAAGTTGATCATTAACTGATAGTAACCTTTTGGGTTTATTACATTTGTCAAACTCCTTATACTCAATCTAAATCTGTGAAAATCAAGTACTGTGACATTTAATTAGTTAAAGATATGAATGTGATATAAATATGTGTAGCTGTAGAAAAAGACAGATACAATGGGCTCTATTTAACAATCTAGGTGCAAAGTCTAAAGCCTGATTTGTCCCAGCTGGGTCAGTTGGCAGTTTTGTGTGGAGTTTGCATGTTCTCTCTATTGTTGGCTTGGGTTTTCCTCCGGGTGCTTCTGTTTCCCCCACAATCCAAACACATGCGCTATAAAGGGAATTGATTAACTAAATTGGCTGTAATGTGTGTGCGCGCGTGCGTGCGTGCGTGCGTGCGTGCGTGTGAATGTGTGTTTGGATGTTTTCCATACATATATATATATATATATATACATATATATATATATACATATATATATATATATATATATATATATATATATATATATATATATATACATATATATATATATATACATATATATATATATACATATATATATATATATATGTATATATATACATATATATATATATATATATACATTCATACATACATACATACATATATATATACATATATATATGTATATATATATATATATGTATATATATATGTATATATATATATATATATATATATATATATATATATATATATATATATATATATATATATACATATATATATATATATATATACATATATATATGTATATATATATGTATGTATGTATGTATGAATGTATATATGTATATGTATATGTATATATATATATATATATATATTATATATATATATATATATATATATATATGTATATGTATATATATATATATATATATATATATATATATATATATATGTATATATGTATATATATATATAATATACATACATACATACATACATATATATATATATATATATATATATATATATATATATATATATATATATATATATATATATATATATATACATATATATACATATATATATATATATATACATATATATATATATACATACATACACATTTGTATGTATATATGTATATATATGTGTGTGTGTGTAGTATATATGTGTGTGTGTGTGTGTATATATATACATATGTAGTATATATGTGTGTGTGTATATATACATATGTGTCTGGTCCTTGAATCTGATTAGCTGATAGCTGTGCGATATGCTGCATAACAGCACTCATACACCCTCCTCAGCCTTCTGTATTACTCCGTCCACATAGTGTCAGCAGATCAATAAACTCACAGTTTGACAAATATTGCAGCTGTTGGACAGCATAATGTACTTATAAGGCTTTTTTTTAGTAGAGGATGTAGTTGTTTAGTCTGCAACTATGCAGTTTATAAGGATAGTTCCTATTTTAAATATTTATAATTTCTGAGAGACAGTGCGTTGGTGGCCATCAGCCTGTCATACTGAGCAGAGCAAAGAATGTTTCGCCACAAGATGGCGACAGAGACGCATAATAAACCCTCTGAGGAGAAAATCTCAGTGTAAATTTCAAGCTACAGCGGATCAAATCATTATTAAATGCTAAGTGACTTTCTAAGTTGATTTGTCTCTTTTGTATGTTGTAGTGCTGTAATTATACCACAGTAATCTGCTAGTGTTTGCTTTGCTTTGGCTTTTTTAGGGTTAATTATTGTGATCTGCTGATTGCAACAGATAAATATTGGGAAATCTCTGTAGACTGATGACATTTCATGTCACGTTCAGCCTTATAATCTTAAAATGTGAGCAAAATGACCTGTTTTGTCCTCACTTTTGACATTACGCTAGAGAATCATTCTAATAATAGCTAATAATATAATATTGTAAAGTGTATATTGAAAATATTAATTTAAAAGAGAGATTTGAGAGCGGTGTACTCATATATGCTGAGCACTGTATATAACTAAATAAATTATGTTTATTTATAATGTTTTGACTCATTATTTACAATACGTGGCTAACGTGAAAAAACTCAATTTTAATTTTAATGGGGCAAGTAAAAATCCTTTCCACTGATCAGAAATAATCCTCAGTGTTTTGCCCTGTGTAAGTCTGATGTTTCATCTGTGTTTGCATGTTTTCTTGCAAGTGTTTGGTTCAGATCTGCGTTCAGTCTCATGAAGGAAGTGTTAAGGAGTGGTTTCTTCCACAGAAGAAGAAGAGGAGTGTGCAGAAATGAAGTCAAACTCTCTCTTTCTCTTTCTCTGTGTTTATTAAAAGCACACTCTCTCTGACTTGATATAAATGTGTTGAGCAAGAACCGTTTAACCGCTGTGTTGAGGCAGATTCAATCTGAAAGTGTTTCCGGTGGACTCCCTTCCTTTTACGCACACATGCACATATGCATGGAGACACACATACACACACACACACAAATGCACACACACGTTTACTTCTGTAATCTGATGGATTTATGTGTGAAACTTTTTATTTAAGAAACAGGATTTATTTTAAATAAAATTAAATTGAATTAAATTAAAAATAATAAAAAAAAAATTATAAATAAAAAATGAAATAAAAATTAAATTAAAAATTAAATTAAGAATAAATTAGATATACTTTAAATAAAAAATGAATTAAATAAAAAATAAATTAAACATTAAATTAAAAAGAAAATAAACATTAAACAAAATTTAAATTAAATTAAAAATAAAATTGAAATCAAATTAAAATTAAATTAAAAATAATATAAATTTAAAATAAACTTAAAATAAATAAAAAAATTTATTAAATTAAAATTAAATAAAAACCGATTACAATTAAACAAAAATTTGCATTAAAATAATTTAAATAAAATGAATTTAAAAAAATAAATAAATAAAACATAAAATAAAAATTAAATAATAATTTTACTAAACATTAAATTAAACATTGAATTTAAATTAAATTTAAAAATTATTTCAAATTAACTTAAAAATTAAATTAAAAATAATTAAAAAATGAATTAAATTAAACATTAAATTAAAATTAAATAAAAATTTAAATTAAAAATTTTATTAATTGAAAAATAATTTAAATGAAAAATGAATTCAATCAAAATTAAATTAAACATTAAGATAAATAAAACAAAATAAAATATTTAAAATGTATATAAAATGAAAGAAATAATTAATTCAGTATCTATTCTTGGTCTTGATTTTGGTGTAAAATTAATGAATGAATAAAATCAATAGAAATGATCAATAAGTGATGCAAATAAAGAAATCAGCAATCCAAATAATTCCTTTTCACTTTAAATTAAATTATGTAAAATAAAAAAGAAAAACACCTGAATGCATTGTAGAATTTTGTTTTGGATTAATTATAAATGTGTAATAAATGTGTCAATAAAATTAAATAATTTAATAAAATATATATTTTAAATTTAATTTACATTCTTGCCATTAGGATAGCATTGATTCTGGTGTAGAATGAATGAACAGATCAATATAAAGGAGTAATAAACATAATAAGTAAAATCATAGTAAAAATATAAAATACATAATTATATAATCTAAAAATATATCAAAACTAGAAATAAAAACTAGAAAAAAAGTATTAATAAAAATAAAAACTAAATGCAAATATTAATTATAATATAATAATTAACAACATAAAAATTTAATAAAAACTATTAACAATATTTAGAAATAAAATGATCAAAAAAACACTTAGCGTGAATAATAAAATAGTAATTAATTAAAATAGTAAAGAAAGCTATTTTATATTCTTATCATGCTTATAGCTGTTTCATATACACTAAACCAAAATAAAAAAGAATGTTTTGAATGGTGATGTGTGACACGGTAGCTCAGTGGTTAGCACTGTCGCCTCACTGCAAGAAGGCCGCTGGTTTGACTCCTGCATGGGTCAGTTGACATGTCTGTGTGGAGTTTGCATGTTCTCCCCGTGTTGGCGTGGGTTTCCTCTGGGTGCAAATTGGACCAAATTGGCCTTAGTGTATGAGTGTGTATTAATGTGAGTGTACGTGTGTTTTCCAGTACTGGGTTGCAGCTGGAAGGGCATCCGCTGAGTAAAACATATGCTGGAATAGTTGGTGGTTCATTCAGCTGTGGCGACGCCTGATAAATTAGGAAAATGAATGAATGGTGACTTTTTTTTCATTTTCTAAGCTCCTTCAGATTGCATCGAGATCCTTCACATCTGCGTCTTCAGTTTTCCTGTTATCAGAGCTAAAACGGTGTCAGTCGTACAGTAAACTACTGTTATTTACTCTACTGTAAACACTGTAAATGCAGATCTCTGTGCAAAGCTCTTCAGGTGTGAAGAAGCTCAGATGCTGTTTTACTGTCTCCGGAGATCTGCCTTTCTCCTAATGGGACTATAAACAAAGAAGTGTGTGTGTGTGTGTTTTCTCCAGGGATGCAGAGTACAGTAGATGTGCAACTGTGTTCTTCTGCCTGTACAGTCTCTGAATATAATATTTCCCATCAGTTCTCTGGCAGAAATGTTTTTCATATTTTTCTGCAGCGGTTTTGTTGTTTACAAGGTCAAAGATAAAAAGCGGCTGTCAAGGCAAATCTAAAAATAAACAGTATATTTTAGACAGGAACTAAAACGATGATTGATAGAACTGATTAAATGGCAGTAATTCCCCTCAGGTGTATTTATAATAATATTTTTTTGTTATTCTATATGAGGATCACAGTTTTGCCACAAAATACTTAAATATAGAATATTTACTATTCTTCAAAACAGCTGATTTTGTCAACCAATAGTGTTTTTAACTATTTCAAATAATAAAAACAACAATAACAATTCTGTTATTTATATATATATATATATATATATATATATATATATATATATATATATATATATATATATATATATATTTTTTTTTTTTTTTTTTTTTTTTTCATTTATTCATTTTCTTTTCTTAGTCCCTTTATTAATCCAGGGTTGCCACAGCGGAATGAACTGCTGCAACATCCAGCATATGTTTTATGCAGCGGATGCCCTGGGAAACGTCCATACACAGTCATTCACACACATACACTACGGACAACTTAGCCTACCCACCGCAGCACCTGAAGTAAACCCATGCAAACACGGGGAGAACATACTGCGCCACTGCGTCGCCCCCTATCTATATATATATATATATATATATATATTATTATTATTACAGCACATTTTTATTTTATATATATATATATATATATATATATATATATATATATATATAT
>NC_079450.1:4506848-4509348 GCF_903798145.1 Danio aesculapii | reverse complement strand
AGTGCATCTGAAGTCTGATGTGTGCAATAAAATGCAACCCGGAGAAGCGTATATTATGTTTCGCAAACATGTAGACAGCACCCTCTAGTGGATTTGCGGTCTAAAATGTGCATGAAACACACCTGTAACGGTGTTTATGTTTTGCTAAAATGTAGACAGCGCCCTCTAGTGGACTTGGCATCTGAAACGTACAGCAGAACATATCCTAAATAACGGATTCAGATTTAAAAATGTAGACAGCGCCCTCTAGTGGATTTTGCATCTGAAATGTACAGCAGAACATATCCTAAATAACGTAATCAGATTTAAAAATGTAGACAGCGCCCTCTAGTGGATTTGGCATCTAAAACGTACAGTAAAACATATCCTACATAACGTATTCAGATTTAAAAATGTAGACAGCGCCCTCTAGTGGATTTTGCATCTGAAATGTACAGCAGAACATATCCTAAAAAATGTATTTCAGATTTTAAATTGTAGACAGCGCCATCTAGTGGGTTTGGCATCTGAAACGTTCAGTAAAACGTATCCTAAATAACACATTTCAGATTTAAAAATGTTGACAACACCCTCTAGTGGATTTGTTATCTGAAACGTGCATGAAACGTACTTAGAGCAATGCATTTTGCTGAGCTGAATAATGAGTTTATGTCCAGAACTGTGACTTCTGCTTTTGAGACGGTCAGAGTTTCTCATTCCTGAATTCCTGGATTCGAGTGTGTGTACATTAATAATTGATGTGTGTGTGTCTGTGTTAGTGAGAGAGAAAGTGAATTGAGAAGCATGTGTCTGTACTCCTCCAGCTGCTCACATCTCATGCTCTGAATTGAGAATCTGGGACTGTATCTGAAATCGTGCTCTATACCCTTAATATATATGTTGATACTGTACTGTTTCTTTTTATTCAATTAATAATTAATATATAATGATCATAATTAAAGGATTATTACTGTCATACATTTTAAAGCATTTACAGTATATCTTACTTTTTTGTTTTAAAACTTCAAAGCAAACGTTTGATTAAATATGTTGAAATATGAAATGAATATTAATAAACTATGAAAAATAATAAAATATTATAAAAATAATAATGTAATTGTAAAATAATTACAAATATTTGATTTAACTTTTCTTTTGGCTATATATTTTTATATAATTTATAGTGCTGGGAAAACTAATCATGATTATTTAACATGCTAAATAAAAGTTTGTTTTGACGTAATTCATGTGTGAAATGAATTTGTGTGTGGTGTGTATATTAATATGTATATATAGAAATACACACACATTAAAATATGTTTATTTATATTTAGAAATAAAATATATGTAAATATATAAATTAAAATATCTATCTTACACAATAGTTTTGTTTCTATCGCATATATATAATAAATATACAGTCACCGGCCGCTTTATTAGGTATACCTTACTAGTACTGGATTGGACCCCCTTTTGCCTTCAGAACGGCCTTAATCCTTCGTGGCATAGATTCAACAAGGTACTGGAAATATTCCTCAGAGAATTTGCTCCATATTTACATGATAGCATCACGCTGTTGCTGTAGATCTGTTGGCTGCACATCCATGATGCCAATGTCCCGTTCCACCTACATCCCAAAGGTGCTCTATTGTATTGAGCTCTGGTGACTGTGGAGGCCCATTTGAGTACAGTGAACTCATTGTCATGTTCAAGAAACCAGTCTGAGATGATTCACGCTTTATGACATGGTGCGTTATCCTGCTGGAAGTAGCCATCAGAAGATGTGTACACTGTGGTCCTAAAGGGATGGACATGGTCAGCAATAATACTCAGGTAGGCTGTGGCATTGACACGATGCTCAGTTGGTACTAATGGACCCAAAGTGTGCCAAGAAAATATCCCCCACACCATTACACCACCACCAGCCTGAATTGTTAATGCAACGAAAGATAGATCCATGCTTTCATGTTGTTGATGCCAAATTCTGACCCGACCATCTGAATGTGGCAGCAGAAATGGAGACTCATCAGACCAGGCAATGTTTCTCTAATCTTCTATTGTCCAGTTTTGGTGAGCCTGTGTGAATTGTAGCCTCAGTTTCCTGTTCTTAGCTGACAGGAGTGGCACCCGGTGTGGTCTTCTGCTGCTGTAGCCCATCCGCCTCAAGGTTGGACGTGTTGTGTGTTCAGAGATGCTCTTCTGCAGACCTCGGTTGTAACGAGTGGTTATTTGAGTTACTGTTGCCTTTCTATCAGCTGGAACCAGTCTGGCCATTCTCCTCTGACCTCTGGCATCAACAAGGCATTTGCGCCCACAGAACTGCCCCTCACTGGATATTTCCTCTTTTTCAGACTCATTCTCTGTAAACCCTAGATATGGTTGTGCGTGAAAATCCCAGTAGATCAGCAGTTTCTGAAATACTCAGACCAGCCCGTCTGGCACCAATTTAAAGATTTGAAATTAGAAATTTTCATAACGAGCAGTTGGACAGGTGTACCTAATAAAGTGGCCAGTGAGTGTA
>NC_079450.1:4496848-4499348 GCF_903798145.1 Danio aesculapii | reverse complement strand
TTGCTATTTTAGTGGTGAATTAAAGAAGGTTTGTTATATGTTTTAGAGTATATTTTACAAGCAAATAATTCAATGTCTTTCTTGCTGCCTCCATGTTACCACCTAAGTTACAAGCGAATGAAAATGGTTTTTACACCAATTTGTTTTTCATTGTGAGACATATGTCGACTTCTTTGTTTATTTCTTAAGCCTCATTTATTTCTCTTGAGATTTGAACATTCGTATTTGATAATATTGAGTTACAAAAACAAACAATACAATTTTTATACAACTATGAATACTCTAGTTATACAAAACTGCATTATTTTGACCTAAAAATGTACATTCGTAACAAACATTTGAAGTTGAAGTAAAGTTGTGCGACATCAAGTTTATAATCAGTTCAGTTCTGATAATTAAACATTGTTTGAATGTATATGGTAGGCTTGGGCGGTAATATGGTATACTGCGGGATCTAAAAATAGCAACAATGTCAGTTTCAATACCGTCATAAAAAAACAATGCACTTATATAGGAGACAAGTATTAAATATTATTTATTTAATGCTTAAAAATGCGTTTGCGTGATTGTCATCATGGGATAGTGTGGAGGAAAGAAAGACAGAGAGGTGAGATATGATAGCGAGTCGCACACCAAGTGACCTGGTCTTAAAAAAGAACACAACCTCTGCAGTTTGGCAGTATTTCGGGTTTCGACCGAACAAGAAGGGAGACGTGGTAAATACGAACTAGAGGTCTGTATTCCCGCTGCTGTACCATGGGATCTACGGGACCCGACCAGATTTCTTGGGGTGTGGGAATAAATTTCCGTATAAAGTGCGGGAGCGGTCGGTAACTCTGGTGTAATTTTAACGGGAGCGGGCAGCCGCGTGAATACTGTTTGTGTGTGTGTGCGTGTGCGTGTGTGTGTATATGTGTGTGAAAGAGAGAGAGTGCAGATCTCTAATACGAACAAGACAAACCGTGAACCTAAGGTCACATATACAGTATTCAGTTTCTGAATGGTTAAGGCACAAGCCAACAATTTGGTGACGCTGTCTGAGCCTTGCATCATATTTTTTTTATTATGCACTGTAATACCGGATAGCGAGGTAAAATAGGGAGGAGGTTTGACTGTATCAAATTTGGAGACCACCCAAGCCTAGTATATGGATGTATTGGAGGCTTATAATGGGAACCTAGAGAGATTATCTGCAGTAAATGTGGAGTTTTTGTGCATTAGTTGTGCTGTTGTTAGTTGCTTGTTGTGTTTTTCTGATTGTCCTCTGGCTCCTGTGTGTGGATCTGCAGAAAGGCAGCACTGGCCTGTGGGGAAAAACAGCAATGCAGCCAAAACTGCACACGATCAATACTGCAATTTTCTGGAGGATCAGCGGCTGACACTCAAAGCTGAGCTGCGCTTATTAATGTCTCATCAGAATCTGTGTGTGTGTGTGTGTGTGTGTGTGTGTGTGTGTGTGTGTGTGTGTGTGTGTGTGTGTGTGTGTGTGTGTCTGTGTGTCAGTCAAAAAACATCCACAAGACAGCAATTATAGTCAACAATAGTCATTTTCTGTCCTGCTTTATGTATAAAAATGACTAAAAGGTAAATGAAACGCATACAGAGAATATTTTAAAGCACTGAAGCAACAGTTAAGACTTGTGTTTTACTCTATTAGCTTATCGTTTTGCTTGTTTTAAGCTAAATTGAACAATTTGGCAATAATCTTTATCTCTAAAACCTGATTAAACAACTGGAAGTGAGCTCAAGTTAAAGGAGACCTGTTATGCCCCCTTTTACAAGATGTAAAATAAGTCTCTGATGTCTCTAGAGTGTGTGTGTGTGTGTGTGTGTGTGTGTGTGTGTGTGTAAAGTTTCAGTCCAAAATACCATACAATTAATGTTTTATAACTCTCTGAAACTGACCCTTTTAGTCTTTGATCCTAATCGTGCTGTTTTGGTGACTGTCGCTTTAAATTCAAATGAGATTGTGCTCTTCAATAGAGGGCGGAGCTTCAGATGCCTTTAAAGGCGAATGGCTGCCTCTGACTCAGGACTGTTTATGCTAATGAGGGAGAGATGGTCACTAGTAGGCGGGGCTTTCCCCCATCTGATGACACGTACAAAAGGAGAATGTCAATCAAAGTGTTTCTGCAGACTGTTTTTATTAACTGTGATTATAAAAAGTAGTATTAATACATTTTGACCATTAGAAGCTGTTCATATTCACACACTGCTGCTACACAACTGTGTTTAAACCCTTTATAAAGTGATTTTTGCATAATAGGTGGCCTTTAACATACACAGTATTCTCTAAAATCCCTTTTTAATACTTACTGTAATACATACAGATGTTCTGATAGTTTTGTCTGATGTTATATCTGATATATTGGTTACAGTTGTTCTCTGCATGATTTAAATCTATCAAGACCAGTCACATGACAATAGAAAAAACTCAAAATATGCGTTCGACTTGAACCACGGCTGCAGCCGGTGATCAATGACATTAGCCAAGCGCAGG
>NC_079450.1:4468646-4496348 GCF_903798145.1 Danio aesculapii | reverse complement strand
TTTATGTATATAGTATATGTATATATATATATATATATATATATATATGTATATATATATATATATATATATATATATATATATATATATATATATGTATATATTGCATATATTGCATATGTATGCAAGCGTGTGTGTTTGTTTATGTGTATGCATTTGTGTGTGTATCTGTGTTTGTTTTTGTGCGTGTGTGTGAGTGCATGCAAGCAAATGTGTGTGTGTGTTAAAAAACAACAAAATGTTTAAAAACACGCACATGTAAAGGGGAAGCATATTTATAAGTCTGTTTGATTCCATTGGCATGGCTTTTGACCTATTTTTAGCTTAATTAAACATCTTAACAACTTTAAAATTAGATTGAGCAGCTGATTAAACCTCAGATGTCTATTTGTGAGATGTATTAGCAGCGCTCTATCCATATTTATAGTTGCAGAATTGCAGAAGTGTTTTGTGATTGGAAAAAGTCAATGCGGAGGAGTTTTTTCCTCCAGTCAGCAGTTTTTCAGCGTTTTCTGCCGATGGCGTTCATCCGTTTTCACTCTTTTCCTCTTTATTTCCTGAAGAGCGTATTTCTCCTGAAGTCAGTCGCTGACGGCACACATTTGCAGCTCATATTTCCTGATGGTGACTCTGTTGTTTTAGCGGCCGGAGAGGGAAATGTTGACGGTTTGATGCATTCGGCGCATTGGCGTTTGCTCTGGAGATGCATCTGTGTAAACAGAGGACGTAAAAAAACATCTGATGACTCTGAAAACACAACCATTCTGCTGATCTTCACAAACACAAACAGCTAAAGTTTTACCGCTCAAGAGATTCAACGTTTCTTCTCATTGCTTCCTTGGGGATTTCCTGCAGGGCTATTTTAGAGTCACTGAGATACTATTGTAACTTTTATTAATGGTTTATATATATATACACATACATACATACATACATACATACATACATACACTCACTCACTGGCCACATTATTAGGTACACCTGTCTAACTGCTCGTTAACGCAGATTTCTAATCAGCCAATCACATAGTGGCAACTCAATGTATTTAGGCATGTAGACATGGTCAAGACAATCTGTGGCAGTTCAAAGCGAGCATCAGAATAGGGAAGAAAGGGGATTTAAGTGACTTCGAACGTGGCATGGTTGTTGGTGCCAGACGGGCTGGTCTGAGTATTTCAGAAACTGCTGATCTACTGGGATTTTCACGCACAACCATCTCTAGGGTTTACAGAGAATGATCTGAAAAAGAGGAAATATCCAGTGAGCGGCAGTTCTGTGGGTGCAAATCCCTCGTTGATGCCAGAGGTCAGAGGAGAATGGCCTGACTGGTTCCAGCTGATAGAAAGGCAACAGTAACTCAAATAAGCACTCGTTACAACAGAGGTCTGCAGAACAGCATCTCTGAACACACAACACGTCCAACCTTGAGGCGGATGGGCTACAGCAGCAGAAGACCACACCAGGTGCCACTCCTGTCAGCTAAGAACAGGAAACTGAGGCTACAATTTACACAGGCTCACCAAAACTGGACAATAGAAGATTGGAGAAACGTTGCCTGGTCTGATGAGTCTCCATTTCTGCTGCCACATTTGGATGGTCGGGTCAGAATTTGGCATCAAATGAAAGCATGGATCCATCCTTCGTTGCATTAACAATTCAGGCTGGTGGTGGTGGTGTAATGGTGTGGGGGATATTTTCCTGGCACACTTTGGGTCCATTAGTACCAATTGAGCATCGTGTCAACGCCACAGCCTACCTGAGTATTGTTGCTGACCATGTCCATCCCTTTATGACCACAGTGTACCCATCTACTGATGGCTACTTCCAGCAGGATAACGCACCATGTCATAAAGCTGGTGCGGGCGTGCATGTGTAGGCCTGGACAGTAGGGTCTTTTAAAACATTTTTGTTTGGCTGTTTTTTACAATTAATAAAAATGAGAATAGTGACCTTTGCAAATAGCTAAAATTACATTTATTTTTAGTTGTTTTATTTTATTTTAGCAAACTTAAAGTCAGTTAAAAAACAATGCAAAATAAAATAAAATAATGATTTTTAATTTTTAATAGTTAAATTCAAGTTATTTTAATTTAGTTTAACAAAGCAAAATAAAATAGAGTAAAACTAATCAGAATAAATTCAAAGAAAGCTAAATGAAAAGTAAAAATAACATTTAAAATATGTAAAACATGTCAAATAAATTCTTTATTTCTCCAAGTTGCAAAAATAATTAATTATAAACTTGCTATGGATCTTAATCATAAACTTGCTATTTTAGTGGTGAATTAAAGAAGGTTTGTTATATGTTTTAGAGTATATTTTACAAGCAAATAATTCAATGTCTTTCTTGCTGCCTCCATGTTACCACCTAAGTTACAAGCGAATGAAAATGGTTTTTTACACCAATTTGTTTTTCATTGTGAGACATATGTCGACTTCTTTGTTTATTTCTTAAGCCTCATTTATTTCTCTTGAGATTTGAACATTCGTATTTGATAATATTGAGTTACAAAAACAAACAATACAATTTTTATACAACTATGAATACTCTAGTTATACAAAACTGCATTATTTTGACCTAAAAATGTACATTCGTAACAAACATTTGAAGTTGAAGTAAAGTTGTGCGACATCAAGTTTATAATCAGTTCAGTTCTGATAATTAAACATTGTTTGAATGTATATGGTAGGCTTGGGCGGTAATATGGTATACTGCGGGATCTAAAAATAGCAACAATGTCAGTTTCAAGTACCGTCATAAAAAAACAATGCACTTATATAGGAGACAAGTATTAAATATTATTTATTTAATGCTTAAAAATGCGTTTGCGTGATTGTCATCATGGGATAGTGTGGAGGAAAGAAAGACAGAGAGGTGAGATATGATAGCGAGTCGCACACCAAGTGACCTGGTCTTAAAAAAGAACACAACCTCTGCAGTTTGGCAGTATTTCGGGTTTCGACCGAACAAGAAGGGAGACGTGGTAAATACGAACTAGAGGTCTGTATTCCCGCTGCTGTACCATGGGATCTACGGGACCCGACCAGATTTCTTGGGGTGTGGGAATAAATTTCCGTATAAAGTGCGGGAGCGGTCGGTAACTCTGGTGTAATTTTAACGGGAGCGGGCAGCCGCGTGAATACTGTTTGTGTGTGTGTGCGTGTGCGTGTGTGTGTATATGTGTGTGAAAGAGAGAGAGTGCAGATCTCTAATACGAACAAGACAAACCGTGAACCTAAGGTCACATATACAGTATTCAGTTTCTGAATGGTTAAGGCACAAGCCAACAATTTGGTGACGCTGTCTGAGCCTTGCATCATATTTTTTTATTATGCACTGTAATACCGGATACTGAGGTAAAATAGGGAGGAGGTTTGACGGTAGCAAATTTGGAGACCACCCAAGCCTAGTATATGGATGTATTGGAGGCTTATAATGGGAACCTAGAGAGATTATCTGCAGTAAATGTGGAGTTTTTGTGCATTAGTTGTGCTGTTGTTAGTTGCTTGTTGTGTTTTTCTGGTTGTCCTCTGGCTCCTGTGTGTGGATCTGCAGAAAGGCAGCACTGGCCTGTGGGGAAAAAACAGCAATGCAGCCAAAACTGCACACGATCAATACTGCAATTTTCTGGAGGATCAGCGGCTGACACTCAAAGCTGAGCTGCGCTTATTAATGTCTCATCAGAATCTGTGTGTGTGTGTGTGTGTGTGTGTGTGTGTGTGTGTGTGTGTGTGTGTGTGTGTGTGTGTGTGTATGTGTCTGTGTGTCAGTCAAAAAACATCCACAAGACAGCAATTATAGTCAACAATAGTCATTTTCTGTCCTGCTTTATGTGTAAAAATGACAAAAAAAGTGAATGAAACGCATACAGAGAATATTTTAAAGCATTGAAGCAACAGTTAAGACTTGTGTTTTACTCTATTAGCTTATCGTTTTGCTTGTTTTAAGCTTAATTGAACAATTTAGCAATAATCTTTATCTCTAAAACCTGATTAAACAACTGGAAGTGAGCTCAAGTTAAAGGAGACCTGTTATGCCCCCTTTTACAAGATGTAAAATAAGTCTCTGATGTCTCTAGAGTGTGTGTGTGTGTGTGTGTGTGTGTGTGTGTGTGTAAAGTTTCAGTCCAAAATACCACACAATTAATGTATTATAACTCTCTGAAACGGACCCTTTTAGCCTTTGATCCTAATCGTGCTGTTTTGGTGACTGTCGCTTTAAATTCAAATGAGATTGTGCTCTTCAATAGAGGGCGGAGCTTCAGATGCCTTTAAAGGCGAATGGCTGCCTCTGACTCAGGACTGTTTATGCTAATGAGGGAGAGATGGTCACTAGTAGGCGGGGCTTTCCCCCATCTGATGACACGTACAAAAGGAGAATGTCAATCAAAGTGTTTCTGCAGACTGTTTTTATTAACTGTGATTATAAAAAGTAGTATTAATACATTTTGACCATTAGAAGCTGTTCATATTCACACACTGCTGCTACACAACTGTGTTTAAACCCTTTATAAAGTGATTTTTGCATAATAGGTGGCCTTTAACATACACAGTATTCTCTAAAATCACTTTTTAATACTTACTGTAATACATACAGATGTTCTGATAGTTTTGTCTGATGTTATATCTGATATATTGGTTACAGTTATTCTCTGCATGATTTAAATCTATCAAGACCAGTCACATGACAATAGAAAAAACTCAAAATGTGCGTTCGACTTGAACCACAGCTGCAGCCGGTGATCAATGACATTAGCCAAGCGCAGGCGGGGGCGGAGCTGAAAACGAAGTGTCAAGCTGGACACTTCAGGGCTCAAAGTTGCGGCAGTCATAATGACCGATCACATGGCATCCTCATCATTTTTTAATTTAATTTTATTATTTATAACAACAAAAGATTTACAAATAAAACACGATACAGTCTCTAGAAACTAGTTCATTTTAAACAATAGGGGAATTATGAATTAAACATATAACGAACGTATGAGAGAAACAAGGGGAAATGAGAGAGGGTAATATAAACATAAAAATGAACAGGCCTATTAAATACAAAGCAATAAGCACAAACTCTTTTAACATCTTTTAAACTCTTTTAAGAGTTTAAACATCACTCTTTCGGCTATTGCTTCTTGTTTGAATATGCTTAAAATGGGTTTACGTGTATTTACATTTATAGATATAAAACTTTTCCAATAGATATTAGTGTAAAACCCAAAACAAGGTGTTTTGATTAAGTCTTAAACGATGATTTAGATGATTTTAAATGAGATTTATTTTAAGCATTAAAAAAAGCACTTTAATCCAAAAAGATTGAACAAAAGGACATTCATAAAATAAGTGAGCTGCACTTTAAGTAGAAGTTTCCCAGAAAGAACAAGGTACATCAATGTCACTTTTAAAACTGCTTGACAGGAAATAAAATATTTTATTATCATATAAATCATTTTATAATTATTTAATAAAATAGTTCTTTAACTTAATTTGTTAAGAAACCTTTAGGGTGGCAGGATCAATGATGATAATTATATTCTGTAAGACTTATTTGAGTTAATATTCAGGTTATTTACTAAAATATTTACTAAAATATATCATTTAAATCGTTCATGGAGCTGATAAATAGTCTGTATAAAAAACTTCTAAAATAAACCTGTGCAAACAATCTAGCCTTTATAAACAAGATGAGTCTGCAGTGAAATATTTGTAGTCTTTTAATAAGCATGATGTGTACAAGATTGAGATGGTATGAAAAGTGAATTGTTTGTTTTTAAATTTGTGAGACGGAAATTGTCCAATAATAAACCCGTAACACAAGTGGTTGTTGTCATGCAGTGAACTCGGCCAATCGTGTAATATCAGTGTCGTCATCGCAGCCGCACTCCAGACACTGCACTGGCTGAGTCCGGCATCTGATCTCGGAGCGCTGTCTCGGTACTTTGATGCCCCATGTGACAGTGACGTGGGGTCTGCTTAGCATTAAGCTGGACAAAATTTCTAACCGACATGCACCGCTTTAAGCCAGATTTCAATCAGTCTGCGCAGTGCTGCATGAAGTCGAACACACCTAATATCGAAAACCTATTGGAATTTATAGGAATCAATTGAATTGCAACTTTTGACCACAAGGTGGCCTGAATCTTTTGAGTACCTTTTATTTATTTATTTTTTTTATATATTTTTTTAGGGGTTTTCACCTTTATTAACAGGACAGTGGAGATTTACAGACAGGAAAGTGTGGGGAGCAGAGATAGGGGAAGGATCGGCAAAGGACCTCAAGCCGGGAATTGAACTTGGGTCCGATTGAGCACCTGGGTGCTATGTGTCGACGCACTAACCACTAGGCTATTGGCGCCGACGAGTACATATTAAAAAAATACAAACTGTCAAACAATTAGCATGCTCAACAAAGGTTGTCCCTAAGGACAGTATCTCTAAAATGATCTGTACTGCTGTTAATGTACTTTGAAATATGCAGTTTTGTTCAGTGTTTGACATAATCTCAACAATATGAAGAGAGGGTGGGAAATATTGTAGCTCCTCCCCTTTTTATGAAACAGCCAATGGAGTTTTGCATTATTACTACTCTGCCAGTGAGAACGATTGAGCTCAAGCGCATCAAATGTGAACTCTCTTGAAGAGGGCGGGGCATGTCAGACACTAGAGAGCATTTGATTGGTCAGAAGATTTGATGAGAAACTGAATACAACTGTTGATTAATTTAGGCGGAAGTGACAAACTGCAAGCTTTACGTGTTTATAACAGTTTTAAATCTTCTAAATGCAAATTTTGTCACTGTTTTGGTACACACTAGCTTATAACTATTCTTAATTATATTATATTTTATTATATTATATATTTAATTATATATATTATATAATTAAACTTATAACTAATCTTAATTATATTTTATTATATTATATATTTAATTATATATATATTATATAATTAAACTTATAAATAATCTTAATTATATTATATTTTATTATATTATATTATATATTTAATTATATATATATATTATATAATTATACTTAAAACTAATCTTAATTATATTATATTTTATTATATTATAATATATATTTAATTATATATATTATATAATTATACTTATAACTAATCTTAATTATGTTATATTTTATTATATTTTATTATATATTTAATTATATATATTATATAATTATACTTATAATTAATCTTATCTTAAAAACTAACAATACTGATAATAACATCTAAAAAACTTTATTAGTTACATGGGACCTTTAAGAAGTATTGCAGCTCAACAAACTCAGCCTCCAGTAATGAAGATCTTCATCTGTAGATCCTCTTCATCACTGCTGAAGTCTCTCAGTCCTCAGTCAGGCTTTTTTTCGAGCAGCTCCGCATCCTCCTCAATGACTAATTCAATCTCGTTTCATTTGGGCACTTTCCAGGAGAGATTGACACGTATTTTTGGACACGCTCTTCAAATCAAATCACTGCGCGCCTTTGTGTCCGTTTATATGCTCCTGCCAGCCGCCGCTCTTCAGCCAGAGTGATCAGATTACTCACAAAACAGCACAGTTAAAGGACACGTGAAATCCAAACTAACCATATTGATTTTGTTAGTTCACATTGCTAGTTTTGTGGAGATCAATTCATCATGTCATTAAGAAAATAATTGTTTGCCCTTGTAAACTTCAATTGAAATCTGAAAACGCACTTCCTGTTTTCAGATAAATTCTCAGATTAGCTCTGTCTGAGGTACTGGGCGGGGCTAATATACTTAACCACACCCCTCCAGCTGTCAGTTTTGACAGCAAACAGAAATGGTGAGGAGGAGGAGTCTGTTAGGTTGCAATAACTCTCCCCAAACCCTTTTGTGAATGAAATACCTACTTTTCTACATCCAATCAGCTCGCAGTAGAAAAAAACAAGCCACGCCCACTGTTTTCTCATTTAATATTCCATTTCTCTAGGAACTGCGTCACAATACGAAAAAAAACCAAAACAATCGCAGCTTCCGGTTCATGTGGACTTTAAAGGGCACCTATTTTACCCCTTTTACAAGATGCAAGATAAGCCGTTGGTGTCTCCAGAATGTGTCTGTAAAGTTTCAGCTCAAAATACTCATCAGATTATTTATTATGTAATGTAGAATCTGCCCATTTTGGTGTCTGAGTATACTGTAGCTGTTTTTTTAGCCTGTGCCTTTAAATGCAAATGAGCTGCTTCTCTCCGCCCACTGTTCCCACGTGCGCGTCTGCTTCTCATCATGCGTTTCGTCAGATAAACAGCAGTCAGTAACAGAGAGAGATGCATTTAAAGCTGAAATACAGCTCATTAGTCAAAAATACCAACTAAGTGTGTTTGTGGTGGAGTTTATTCAACCCTTTCTGAAATGATGAGTCTCACACAAGTGCCGTTTGCAGTACACATACAGACACAAATACATATTAGCATTTACTGACACCATGTGGCTGTGGTGATTATAGCGGTTAAGAGTTACATGGTGATTTTACTTTATTACAAACATGCTCTGCTTTAAAAACTAGCAAGAGTTGTTGAGAGTTGTAGCAAATATTTTAATCCCGGTTTATTAAAAAAATGTACTGTGGACATGTGTATACATGGTATTAAAGAAACATGATGCCTGTCAATCAATTCAGTGGGCAGGGAAAGCGCACTCCTACGTCACATTGTGGTGGGCCTCAAAATCACTGGGATTTAGATCCTATTTTAACATCAGGAAATTTAAATAAAGAGAATTGTTGAGTTTATTTCACTGCAGTATGACTGTGGACACACTATACCTACACACAGTCCAAACAGCTTACAAAAGAAGATTTTCATCATATGTGCCGTTTAAAAAGCTGTTCTTCTGTGTACAGTACTGTAAAATAGCGATGAGAGAAACTGGGCTTTTTGATGTTTTAACCAGTAAATGATTCACTGTTTCAATGCATTTGAAACACCACACACTAGTGCTAATCACAGAATCAGTGTTTTAATGTCAGCTAGCGTTGATTCTCCTGTAGTGAAGCAGTTTTCTGTCAGCAGGGCAATGCTGTGTTGCTTTGTGCTGATCTCAGGTCAGTGTTTGGACTCTTGTTTTGCTGGTTTTTTTATGAGCGTCCTTCATGCTGCTGTTTGCTGATGCGCAGACAGAGACCTCTGCTGACAGACCTGTGTGTGTGTGTGCGCGCGTGTGTTAGTGCTATTTTAGAGACTAAATTACTTATTGGGTTGCCTTAAAATCTACACTATTATTAAATGTATATCATTTATCATTTGGCAAAGTATAATCTTGTCTTTAGTTTGTCAGTCATATAATAAATAAATAGATAAATGATTAAATGATTGATTTATTATTATACATCTTTGTAAGATGTTTATCAAAGAAGTGAGGTACATATAAACTCTATTATAATAGAAGTAAAATAATAATAATAACAACAACAACAACAATAATAACTATAACAATAACAATAATTATACTAACTATAATAGTAGTAGTAATAATAATAATAATAATAATAATAATAATAATAATAATAACAACAAAAACAACAACAATATTAATAATAATAACCATAATAATAATAATAATAATAATAATAATAATAATAATAATAATAATAATAATAATAATAATAATAATAATAACAACAAGAACAACAACAACATCAATATTAATAATAATAACTATAATAATAATAATAGTAATAATAATAATAACAACAACAACAACAACAACAATATTAATAATAATAACTATAATAATAATAATAATAAAAATAATAACAACAACAACAACTATAATAATTATAATAATAACAACAACAATTACTATAATAATAATAACAACAACAACAACAATAATAATAATAATTACTATAATAATAATAATAATATTAATAACAACAACAACAACAACAACAACTATAACAATAATTATACTAAATATTATAGTAATAATAATAATAATAACAACAACAATATTAATAATAATAACTATGATAATAATAATAAAAAATAATAACAACAACAATAACT
Source organism: Danio aesculapii (assembly GCF_903798145.1). Lineage (NCBI taxonomy): Eukaryota > Metazoa > Chordata > Actinopteri > Cypriniformes > Danionidae > Danio > Danio aesculapii. Next base: position 4,486,319 of record NC_079450.1, on the reverse strand, counting down.
ATAATAATAACAATAAAAATAATAATTACTATAATAATAATAATAATAATAATAATAATATCAACAATAACAATAATAAAAGCAACAATAACAACAACAACAGTAATAATAATAATAATAATAATAATAATAATAATAATAATAATAATTTGTTATTGTCAGGAAGGATGGGCTGGTGAGCTACCATTATTGTTGTTGTTGTTGTTATTACATTGTTTATACTTGTGCATTTTCTTCCATCATCCGCAAATGATTCACATCATCACCATCAGAGAAATCTGTTTTGTTTAGTAATGAAGTGTGTGTGAATGTGAATGATGTCGTGGTCGTGCTGTTTATTGTGTCTCGTGTCCTCCTGCTGTCTGGAGGTCAGTGGTAAAGCAGACCATTCTCTCTCTCTCTGTGTGTGTGTGTGTGTGTGTGTGTGTGTGTGTGTGTGTGTGTAAGAGACATATAAATGCAGAACAAGCACAGAACGGTCACTGGAGAGAGAGAGAGAAAAGTGACGCTCCATTAACAATATTTTCAGAGAAGAAATCGACTGCAAGAGTTTCTCGACAAGAGAAAAGCTGAAGAAACTTGTTTTTAATCAGTTTAGAGATATTTCTGAGAGTGTATTCACATTAGGCACGGTTGTCTTGAACCGTGCACAGGCACGATTGTCCCTCATCCCCTCTCCCCCTTGACCCGCACTCACATTGCAATTTTTGGCTTCCTAAGCCTAAGCACGCCTACGTCATCGATAATGTGACTGTGGACATTGCATTAGTTCTATTTATGAAATGTTTATGAAAGTCCTCGTGTTGCAGGTATTAGGTGGTATCAGCTGTCGTGCAGTGAGGGGTTTGTGTCTTTAAGAAACTATGGTAGTTCAGGTTCATTGAAAAGTACGAATGATTAATAAATTCATTTGAAACTGTCCCTTAAAAGTGATGTTGAGCCTTCAGTTACCACACCAAAGCCTAACCGAACCGCGTTCTGGCACAACTAATATAACCAGGGCCAGCCAAGTGAACCTCGCCTGGGCCCTATTCGGAGCACTCACAGTTGTCAACTGAACAGGGAAATGGGGGTTAAATGTGCCTAGTGTGAGTACACCCTGAAACTCACTGTTTCTTCTGCATTGAGACTGAATAGAGGATGAACTGAGACTCTTGCTGAAGGAATAATAAATCTGAATAATAATAAAAAAAGTCTATGATCTTACATTATTGGTCTCAGAATATATTTCCTAGTTAATTTTATTTTATAATAAAAAATGTATTTACAATTAACTCTGAGCTAGTTTATATAAGATTTTTTATCACATACTAACTCCCATAAAGCCTTTTAATTAAATTTAATTTAAGTTAAGTTAAGTTAAGTTAAGTTAAGTTAAGTTAAGTTAAGTTAAGTTAAGTTAAGTTAAGTTAAGTTAAGTTAAGTTAAGTTAAGTTAAGTTTATTTTATTTTATTTTATTTTATATTATTTTATATTATTTTATTTTATATAATTTAAATTAAATTTAATGTACATTTATATTATTTTATATTTTATTAGATTTTATTCATTCATTTTCTTTTCGGCTTAGTCCCTTTATTAATCTGGGGTCGCCAGAGCCGAATGAACCACCAACTTATCCAGCATATGCTTTACGCAGCGGATGCCATTCCAGCTGCAACCCATCACTGGGAAACATCCATACACACTCATACACATACAGTACATACACTACGAACAATTTAGCTTACCCAATTCACCTATACCACATGTTTTTGGACTTGTGTTATTATTTTTTATTTTATTTTATTTTATTTTATTTTATTTTTAATGAATTGTTTTACTTAATTTACATTTTTAATTTAATTTAATTTATAATTTTGTATTTTGTATTTTTTTTAATTTCTTTTATAATTTAAAAAAATTACAATTAACCCTGAGCTTGTTTAAATTAGATTTTTTATTGCCTGCTCCCATAAAGCATTTTATTTTATTTTATTGAATTTTTAATAAATTTTTTACTTAATTAAAATTGTTTATTTTACTGTTTTTATTTTAATTTAATTTAATTTTATTTTATTTTATTTTATTTTATTTTATTTTATTTTATTTTATTTTATTTTATTTTATTTTATTTATTTTATTTTATTTATTTTATTTATGATTAACACAAATATTTAGAATATTACAAATTTTACAAACAAGTGTTAAACCTGAGTTGTTTATACTAGATATTATCAAATACTTGCTCCCATAAAGCATTTTATTTTATTTATTTATTTATTTTTTCATAGCATGCTTTGATGAACTGCAATCTGCAAACTGTGTGTGTGTTGAAGTGATGGGGGATGTTTCTTAAGCCTGAGATCCCGTTATTTGTGCTGCTGTGTTATTGTGGAGATGCTGGAGCTGCTTTTGTTCTGGCCTCGGGTTCAAGGACTGTGGAATGTGGAGGGGGCGGGGCATGAGCTGTCAATCAAACATGCGTGACATCATCGACCTTAATGCTTATTGTTGTGAATCAATCAGACATTCCCAGACACTCTTACACACTCTGTCTGAACGCATGAGAACGTGCGCTGTTGTCTGTCCACATGATTATAAAGGATGTCCTGTATAACATGCAATTAGCGGGAATTAATTACAAGCAGAGATCTTGTGGAAATATGTTTATTTAATTTAATGTTGGGTTAGAATTTATTCACATAGTTAAATTTAGTTTTTGAGCATTTATTCTATTATTATTTGCATTTTTTTGGGCAAATAATTTTAGATTTAATTTGATCACACACTCCAATAAAGAAATTCATTTTTGTTTTATTTTGTTAGTTTATTATTTAGCATTTTTTATTATTTTTTTTACATAAGAAAAAATTACAGCAAACGCTCAGATTTTTTATGTCTGATTTTAATCACACACTTTGACAATTTTTTATTTATTTATTTATTTATTTATTTATTTATTTATTTATTTATTTATTTATTTTATTTATTTTGATTACATTAGTTTTTTATTACTATTTAATCATTTGTATTATGATTTTATTTGATTAGTATTTTAAAAAGTTTACAGCATGCTCTGAGATTGTTTGTTTGATTTTTAGCACACACTCTCATGAAGCAATTAATTATTTTTATTGTTTTTATTATTTATTAATTTTTATTTTTAGTTTCTTTTATTATTCATTCATTTTTTTTCGGCTTTTCAGTCCCTTTATAAATCAGAGGTCACCACAGCGGAATGAACCACCAACTTATCCAGCAAATGTTATACGCAGCGCAACCCAGCACTAGAAAACACCCATACACACTCATTCACACTCACACGCTATGGCCAATTTAGTTCACCCAATTCCCCTATAGCTCATGTGTTTGGACTGTGGGGGAAAACGGAGCACCCGGAGGAAACCCACACCAACACATGAGAACATTCAAACCGCACACAGAAATGCCAACTGACCTAGCTGGGGCTCGAACCAGCGACCTTCTTACTGTGAGGCGACAGTGCTAACCACTGAGCCACTGTGACACCCATTCTTTTATTAGTATATATAAATTTACTATAATTTTACTATAAATTTACTATAATTTACTATAAATTTAACAATTTAAAATATTTTTTTTATTTAAAAATTTGTATTATTATTTTATTTTATTGGCATGTTAAAAGTAGATTACAGCAAAATCTGAGCTTGTTTATGTTTGTTTTTTATGTTTGTTTTTCTCCAATAAAGCTCCCATATATATTTTTTTTATTATTAATTAATCATTTTTACTATTATTTACATGATTATTGCGTACATGTTGTATCAGTAGTTCTTGAATTTTTTATCATACATTTATAATACATTTTAATATGAATATTTTGATGAATTATGATTTATTAATGAAACATCTGTACGCACATCCACATGCTTAGAGCTTAACTATTGACTCGACCAGTAGCATGATTTGATCTCAGTTTATTGAGGTAAGAGTTTATTCAGGAAAGAGTTTGTAAAAAGTGAAACCCTCGTGATTTTCTGCAGTTGTGTTTGATTATGCAGTCATTCCATGCTTCACCTTTAATACAGCGGTCAGACATTAGTCAGTGTTTTTTTAGGATCTGCGCTTGTAAACTCTCATGCATTTTTAATCTCCTCCGACTCCTTCATTCCCTCCTTAGGGAGGATTTTTGGCAATTTGTGAGCTTCTCGTCTTCATTTACAACTGTTGGGATGGTTCCTGACTTCCGAGCAGGATTTACAACATTTCTGTCATTTTCTGGAAAACACACAATGCTGAAAGTTGGAGCTGTTTTGCTCCTCTGTAAAAATCCTGGGGGTTTTTCCTCTTTACTCTGTGATTTTTCCCTGAAGACTTGAGTCCGCCAGCCTTCTGTCGACACAGACTCGCAGCTTTTTAGAGGCTTATAGCAGAAATAAACAGCAGTATGTTACTGTATTGTTTGGCTTGTGTTCAGCTTATCACTGCAAACTAGTGCACTTTGGCATAATGGTAAAAATCTGGGCTGGAAACTACATGACTTAAAGGTTCTTAATTGAGCATATTGGTATAAAGCATTTATGGATTTTACAGGCTGTCACCTTCACTATTAAAATCTGTGGAAATTAGGGGTTAAAAGAGCAAATTAATTGAATTTTATTTTATTTTAAAACAATCTACATAATCAAAATTGTGTTCTATATTTATATTTTCCTCCTAAAATGGTTCATATGTATTTTGGTTAGCTAAATTAATGAGTAATTAATTTAATAAGCGTTTCATAAATTATACTGGTTTAGTAAAACAATGCATTAAGATCTTTTTATATTTTATTTTATATTTTATTAAAAAATGTTTTTATTCTATTTTATTTTTTTATTTAATTTAATTTTATATATATTTTTATTTTTTATTTAATTCAATTTAATAAAAAATATTACATTTTTATATTTAATTAAATTTAATTTATTTTATATATTTAATATACATTTAATATCATTTTTTAATTTAAATTTTGTAATAAATTTTGTTTTATTTTTTATTTAATTTAATAATTTTTTTTATTTTAAATATTTTTTATTTTATTTCATTTCATTTAATATCATTTTTTTATAAAAAATTTTAATAAATTTTGTTTTATTTTTAATTAAATGTTATTTTATTTATTTATTTTTTTAATTAAAATTTTTACATTTTGTTTTATTTTATTTTTATTTAATTTTATTTTATAAAATAAGCGGAATGAACTGCCAACTATTCCAGCATATGTTTTACACAGTGAATGCCCTTCCAGACACAACTCAGTACTGGGAAACTCCCATACACTCTCATTCACACACACTCATACACTACAGCCAATTTAGTGCATCCAATTCATCTGTAGTGCATGTGTTTGGACTTTTGGGGAAACCGGCGCACACGAAGGAAACCCACACCGACACGGGGAGAACATGCAAACTCCACACAGAAATGCCAACTGACCCAGCCGGGACTCGAACCAGCAACCTTCTTGCTTTGAGGCGACAGTGCTAACTGCTGTTTTAGCACTGTATTGAACACTGTATTGTGCAACTAATTTAATTTCGATATAAATCAGATTTTTTGTGTCTGACCCAGCCTGATCTCACGAGAAAACGTAAGTGTTTTACGTTTTGACAGTTTAGTGGCGAATTCCTACGAATTTGTACGTGTTCAGTCGTACGAAATTGTACGATTTTAAAAAGGAGACATGGCACCTAACGTGGCAACCCCACCCCTAAACCCAACCGTCATTGGCGGATGAGCAAATCGTACTAAATTGTACGAAATAGATCGTACGAATTCATACGAATTAGCCACTAAATCAAAAAGTAACGAATTGCCGTGAGATTGTGTTGGTCTGACCTTTGAACTTGAGAATACGAACGCATCAGGATAGGCCCCACGGCGGAGCTGCATGCTGACGCCTGGTGCATCAGCTTCACATTACATTCATAAAACATCCACTCACAAGAGGATCTGTGCGCTTTTATTACAGCATTAAAGACAGATGGAATAGAGAAAGCTCTTCAACTTGTTTTCTTTTCCACACTGTAGCCTTTTATATTTTCCCTGCAGTCCACTTATAATCCCGCTCTGTGCTTCTCACCGCAAAAATAGTCATAATTTAGCTTTTCGTCACCTTTTTCTGCCCTTGCTCTGCTTTTTAGAGGCTTTTTTTGCTGCTCTTGTAAGATTATTTCTGTATATGTGTGAGTTTATGTCTGGCCACAAAAAGATTTACGTTAAAGGACTCAATCAACCAACTTGATCGGATTAAAATAAACCAACATTGGTTTATTATCAAGATGGAGAGATGGAGAAATGGAGAAATATATTGAGGAGGAAATTTGACATTTATGGCAAAAATATTTTCACAGTTTTTTTTTGAAGGATGTTTTTAAACTGTTTGATGGTAAATAGATATAATAAACTTAATCAAATATGATATGATTAATAAAAATATTTAAATCTTTTAATTTTATAAATTTTATTAATAAATAAAATTAATAATTTTTTTTATTAATTTATTAAAAATTACATTATTTATTTATTTTTAAAAAAATGTGTGGGCAGTAAGAATATACATTTTATTTTCTATGCTTTTGTTTTATCAATTTTATTTTAGAACATTTATTCATTCATTCGGCTTTGTCCCTTTATTAATCAGGTGTCGCCACAGCGGAATGAACCACCAACTTATCCAGCATGTTTTACACAGCGGATGCCCTTCCAGCTGCAAGCCAGTACTGGGAAACATTCCTAAACACTCATCCATACTCATACACTACGGCCAATTAGTTCATCAGTTCACCTATAGCGCATGTGTTTGGACTGTGGGGGAAACCGGAGCACCCGGAGGAAACCCACGCCAACATGGGGAGAACATGCAAACTCCACACAGAAATGCCAGCTGATATATCCGGGGCTCAAACCAGCGACCTTCTTGCAAACTCATTAAATTCCAAGAATACAGTCATGTTTCAAGGAAAAAAAATAGGTGTTTGGTTAATGGAGTTATATTTTTTGTCCATGAAACAACGATTTTATTCTTAGAATTTCTTAAGTTAATTTTCGCCATTTTATTTCAACATTTTTCTTAGAATTTAACTATTTTTCCTTGAAACATAACAATGTTATTCTTGGAATTTAGTGGGTTTATTTTTTTACTTTTTATTTCAGAATTGTTTTGAAATATTTCTTAAAAACAAGTTTTATTCTTATTTTGTTGTCAAAAAATTCTCGAAATTTACAGATTTTTTTTTCCCGAAATATAATGACTTTGTTTTTACTAGTTTAATTGCTTCATTTTCAACATTTTTACTTGAAATTAAACATGTTCGACTTTATTCTCAGAATTTAGAAGTTGATCTTCGCCATTTTATTTCACGTTTTTCTTTAAATTTTACAATTTTTCCTTGATACTTAACAACGTTATTCTCGGAATTTAGTGGGTTTATTTTTTTACTCTTTATTTCAGAATAAGGTCGCTGGTTCGTCACTGGTATTTCAGAGTTTTTCTTGAAACATAACAACTTTATTCTCAGAGTTTAATAACTATTTTCAACATTTTATTTCAAGGTTTTTTTCAAAATTTAGTGAGTTTTTTTTTCTCAAAACAACTTTATTCTTGGAATTTAATGACTTATTTTCAACGTTTTTCTCAAAATGTATAAATGTTTTCTCAAAACATAACGACTTTATTCTCAGAATTTAATGTTTTTATTTTCAACATTTTATTTAAATGTTTTTCTCAAAGTTTCAGCTATTTTTTTTCTTGACATTGACATTATTTTTCAAAACTTAATGAGTTTATTTTTAACATTTTATTTGATATTTTCCTCAATTTACACATTTTTCTTTATTCTATGAATTTAAGGATTTAATTTTTAAAAATGTAGCAATTTTAATAGTTTTTGTCTAAGCATAATGACTTGATGAATTGTTCATTTTCAACATACTTCGACATTTTTCTCAATTTTATGAGTTTCATTAGATTTTAGTGACTTTATTTAAAGTAAAAATGCTCAAAATTTAATCCATTTTTTTCTAGAACATAACTTTATTCTCTGAATTTAATTTTATTACATTTTTTTAAACGTTTATTTTGACATTTTTCTCAAAATCCAATGAGTTTATTCTGAAAACATAGCTTTATTCTGTTTATTAAGTTTATTCTGAGCATTTTATTTATACTTTATTGCTCCAAATCTAACGAGTTAAATCTCACATTATAATTATTTTAATCTCGACATTATTTTATTTAAATTTTTTATTATTGCTTGGCCCTAATAATTGCTTTTAATATTATTCCTTGGCCGTATAATCCACCTCTGTAATTATACTATTGGTAGGTGGTAATATTTAATTTTAGTTTTTTTTTGTTTTTTGTGACTTATTGTAGATATTTTTATTGTAGAATTTATTTATTTAGATTTGTTATTATTATTATTATTATTATTATTATTATTATTATTGTTATTGTTATTATTATTATTGTTATTATTATTATAATTATTATTATTAATAATATTAATAATATTAATAATAATAATAATAATAATATTGTTATTATTATTATTATTATTGTTATTGTTATTGTTATAATAATAATAATAATAATAATAATAATAATAATAATAATAATAATAATAATAATAATAATAATTATTATTATTATTATTATTATTAATAATAATATTATTGTTATTATTATTATTATTATTATTATTATTATTTTGTTATTGTTATTGTTATAATAATAATAATAATAATAATAATAATAATAATAATTATTATTATTATTATTATTATTATTATTAATAATAATCATAATAATAATCATAATAATAATATTGTTATTGTTATTGTTATTATTATTATTATTATTATTATTATTAATATTATTATTGTTATTATTATTATTATTATTACTATTGTTATTGTTATTATCATTATTATTATTATTAATAATATTATTGTTATTGTTATTATTATTATTATTATTATTATTATTATTATTATTATTATTAATATTATTGTTATTATTATTATTAATATTATTTTTTATTAATATTATTAATATTATTGTTATTATTATTATTATTATTATTACTATTGTTATTATTATTATCATTATTATTATTATTATTAGTAGTAGTAGTAGTATTAATTAGTTGTCTTTATTTTTATTTATTTATTTTTTTTCCTAAATCTTTATTTTTCTGCTTTATTTATTTATTTATTTATTTATTTATTATTTTTTTTTTTAACACAGCCATGTGTCATTTATGGTAAAATATTATACAGTTCTGTAGTTACAGCTAATTCTTTTGCTAATGTTTACGTCCTCTTGTAGATCCTCTAGAAAGCTGTAGTGTATTTACTCCACTGAAATGTTGTTGTATTTATCTGACGTGTAAATGTTGAGATGTGGAGGACGATGTTGTGTTTTATGTGCTCTGGATGTTGCGTAATTGAGCACAGATGTAGGCCAGAGGTCGAGCTGGTTTTTTCCAGCTGTTTCTCTGGAAAAGCAGCTCCACTGATTTCAACATTGTCAGGTTTTTCCAGCTTGTGTTTCTGTCGGAGGATTTTGACCCGCATGTGTGTTTTATCACAGGTCTGGCTGATAAATAAAGATTTATTTAGACCGCTTGTCAACACTCTTATCTGCACTCGCAGTGAGAAAGTCTGGCTTTGTGTCTGCATTTATAAGTTTCGTTCTTCAGCTTATAGGCTGCTGTGTTGCATTTAGGGCTGATTTAAAATAATAAGAATTTTTTTTTTACATATGTATACATTTTTTTATTTATTTTATGATTGTATGGTGGCTCAGTGGTAAACACTGTGGCCTCAGAGCAAGAAGGTCACTGGTTCGAGTTCCAGCTGGGTCAGTTAGCATTTCTGTGTGGAGTTTGCATGTTCTCCCCATGTTGGCGTGGGTTTCCTTCGTGTGCTCCGGTTTCCTCCACTGTCCATACACTTCCCATATAGGTGAATTGATTAACTAAATTAGCCATAGTGTTTGAGTGTGCATGTGAATGGGTGTTTCCCAATTCTGGGTTGAAGCTGGAGAAACATCCGCTGTGTAAAACATATGCTGGAATAGTTGGCGATTCATTCCGCTGTGATGACTTCTGAAATAGAGACTAAGCTGAAGGAAAATGAATGCATGTTTAATTAATTGATTTATTTATGATAAAATAAAATATTCTTATTAGAATAATATAAAAAGAATGATTAGCAATTTAATTTAATTTAAAATAAACAGTTACACAGTGCAAGCATATTTGTTTACATTTTAATGTCTAATTTGTGTTTTATTTAATGTTTTATTTAATTTAGTTTATGATACAATAAAATATTTTTTATTTTAATAATGTAAGTATGATTTGTAATTTTAATTAATTTAAAAATAATAATAATTACACAATGCAAAAACTATTTATTAAAATTTTAATGTTTAATTTTGGGTTTTATGAAATTTTTTATTTTATTTTATCCATTGATGATAAAATTAAGTTTTGCAGCCTTATTATAACAAAATAAAAATTTAAAATTAAATTTAGACATTATAAAAATAAAAACAATTTTTATTTAAATAAATGTCAATGTTAAATTTGTAGTTTTATTAATTTTCATGTAATGTTTTATGTAATTAAATTTTTAAAATGAAATTAAAAATTTAATATTTCATAAATAATTGGATTCTTATTATTATAATAAAATAATAAGAATAATGATTTTTTTTTTTTTTTTTATTTTTTATTTCCACTAAAATTATTATTTTAGTGGGGTGTGTATTTTATTTTACATTCCAGCGTAAAATAATGTTTAAATATTAACTTATTTTGAAATAATAACTGTGGTTTTATTTTATTTTATTCCCCTAAATGAATTCCAAATAATTTTAGTGTGGTGTGTATTTTATTTTACATTCCAGCGTAAAATAATGTTTAAATATTAACTTATTTTGAAATAATAACTGTGGTTTTATTTTATTTTATTCCCCTAAATGAATTCCAAATAATTTTAGTGTGGTGTGTATTTTATTTTACGTTTCAGCAAAAAATTTAAAAATAACAAATAATAAATATTAAGTTATGTTTAAATAAGTTGTATTTTATTTTATTAAATTCCCCTAAATTAACTCCATATTTTCTTAGTGTGGTGTGCATTTTGTCTGTCTGTGGTGTAAAACTATGGAACAGTCTAGATCTGACTCTCAAACAATGTCAGGATAATAATCAATTTAAAAAGTTGTATAAATATATATTATTAAAGGAATATAATGATGAAGGTGATTGAAAAGGTATAAAAAGAGAAAGGTATGATGACATTTTAATTAATGGCTATTTGCAGTACTAGGTTTTTTTTTGTTGTTGTTTTTTCTCTGGGTTTATGTTACAAGGTATACGGGTACAAATGGAACCAAACATATAGTTTGTCGGATATGCCAAAAGGATAGAATGTGTTCATGTGAAAGGAAGAGAGAAGTAAAGGAAGAAATACGTTTAAGTAATAGACGAATGATGTATGTGGTAATGGGGTGGGAAAATAATAAGCTTGTGCTTCATCCCACTCCATTTTCGACCATGTTGAAATGTATTCTTTTGTTAATGATATTTTATGTATGATACTTTGTTCGAAAATAAATAAATCAAATCAAATCAAATAATTTTATTTTACATTTCAGCAAAAATTCTGTTTAAATATTATATAATTTTGAAATAATAACTCTGATTTTAATTAAATTTAACTTTATTTTATTTGATTTCACAAATTATTTGCATAATAATTTACTGTGTGATCATTTAATTTAATAATTAAATTTGAAATATTATATTGTACTATTTTATGAATATTTTATATTTTTATGAAGGTTTTATTTTAATTTTTTGAAGATTTTATTCTTACTTATTTTTAGCTATTTCTGCATTATATGTGTCATTCTGTGCTGCAGTACGACTTTGCCAAAAAATGCCAGTAGAGCTGATTTTCTCATTGCACTGCAGTGAAACATCTGATCTTCATTGTCCTGTTATTTACTGCAGCACTATCAGAAAATTAGCTTTAGCAGCGCAAATCCACAAAGGTCAAAATAAATCAGTTTGCTTTGAGAAAATACACATTTCACAAACATTTCTGACTTATGTAAGATTCCAAACATAGTGCACTGCAAAACTATAGCTAATATGGTTTTATTGGGATGGTGTATATATGCATTAAATATAATTTCAAATACTGTTATAAACAGGTAAAGTTAGTCAAAATTATTCACCCTCTTGTGTTTTTTTTCTAAATATTTCCCAAATGATGTTTAACAGACTCAGGAAATTTTCTACAGTATTTCCTATAATATTTTTTCTTCTGGAAAAAGTCTTATTTGTTTAATTTCGGCTAGAATAAAAGCAGTTTATAATTTTTAAGGTCAATATTATAAGCCCGCTTGAGCAATATTGGTTTTGGATTGTCTACAAAACAGATCACTGTTATACAATGACTTGCCTAATTATCTGTAATTACCCTATTGATCCCATTTAAGCCTTTAAATGTGTTATGTGAGAGGGACGCTGACAAGGAAGTGCGGATCCAAATGCCAAAAGGGTTTATTAGGAGAATGGTCAGGCAATCAATGGTCAACACAGGGGCAAACAGATGTATACAGGAAATCTAGAGGACCTGATGGTCAAAAGGCAGGCAGCAGACAGAAATAAACAATAAAACAAGGCAAGGGTATAACACGGCAAGGCAAAGGAAATGCATTGTAATTTCACAAATACAGTAAACAAGACTCAGCAAAGATGTGTGTGTGTATATACGTATATATATATATATATATATATATATATATATATATATATATATATATATATATATATGTATATGTATATATAAAGTGACCAAAATTCAACGTTGAGCCAACATCTTAAACCAATGTCTTATTAATGTCAAATACTGACATTTATTCATCAGGTATTGCAACCAAAATCCAACATCTGATAGACGTCATAGTGGGAACGTCCACACAACTTCAAGCTGTAACATCATTAGACGTTGATATTTGGTTGATTTAAGGTTGGGTGTTGGACATTGAGATCAGCCTGACATTGAGTTCTGATGTAAACCTGATTTTCATTTCCAAACAAAATGCAACGTCCCCACAGCGTTGAGGTACAACATCAATCTGACGTCATGTTGACATCCTGTGCCTGCTGGTTGTTTAAGGCCATTTCAGTCATCATACAGTAAACATCCATTCTCTCCTCATCAGAGACATGCACCTAAACAGTCTCGTTGTGTGTAAAGATTTTGGATCTTCTTTGACACTTTTAATGCTTCCAAACAGTTTGCAGCATTTATAAATCGCCCATGTCTTGAGGTAGTTCACTATGAGGTGATTTACCTTCTATGTGCGATCTGATTGGACAGGAATCACAGGACTGATTGTTTAATCCCCATAGATAAGAAAAAATAGTGACTGCAGGTTGAAGGTAAGTAGTGGAGTAAAAGTACCAATACAGCGTTAAAAATGTACTCAAGGGAGAGTAAAAGTACACATTTTTAACCCTACTTAGTAAATTACAATTCCTGAGAAAAGCTACTTAATTACAGTAGTTTGAGTATTTGTAATTTGTTACTTTACACCACTGAAAAACAGCAACAAATCGCGCCAAACACGGCTCGCGCCTTATTGCGCATTGCGTTGTATGATAGGGCCCCATGACTTTTCCAAACTGCGGTAAAACCCTGAACCCGGTTATCGTCCCATGCCTAGTCATGAGTGAATGATCTGGCGGAGCAGGACTGACTCAGGATCAGTGTTTGTGCCGGTGGCTCTGGGTGAAGGCCAGAGTTGAGCAGAGGCTGTGAAGCGTGAAGTCGCTCACACACTTCACACACACACACACACACGTTAAACACTGGCCGGCGGCTGATGTTTGGTCTGCAGCCTGTGTGTTTCGCTGCAGGAACACTGACTCACTGTCTGTGTGTTTACGCTCAACATCAGTATTGGATCACACACACATCACACACACTCATTCTGATGACGCCTTTCGAATCAAGATCACTGTCTATTTACACATCCTCAGGCCATCCCAGATCACTGTTTACTTCAGAATTTTTGCAGCCAATTAAACGTTCAATCCAATTATTGTTGGCATGTACTGAATCCAAAAATTGTCAAGCTAAAAATGACATTACAGGTGGCACGGTGGCTCAGGGGTAAGCACTGTGGCCTCACAGCAAGAAGTAGGGCTGCACAATTCTGGCTTATATGAGAATCACAATTTTTTTTTTGCTCAAAATCAAGATCCTGATTTTCTCATGATTCTGTAGATTAGGGCTGTGCAATTAATTGAAAATTCGGTTTCGATTTTGGCTTTTAACAATTAATGAAAACATATTAATCAAGATAAACGATCATTGCATCATATACAGCCCCTTTCTAGTTGCACACATTTGTTGCTAATAACTGATTTATTTTTCTTTGCTATGATGACAGCACTTAATATTTGACTAGATATTAGATACTAGTAATCAGTATCAAGTATTCTAGATACTAGTAATCAGATTAAAGTGCGATTCAAAAGCAAATTAATTAGGGCGGTACCGTGCCGCCCTTTTAATTTAATATTAAATTTATTGTGTTGTTTTAATGAAAACAATTCACCTAAAGCATAGGGTTGGGCGATGTCGACCAATTTGGCATCGTACATTGTCTAATGTGAAACATCGCGATGGCATCTTCGTCACAGATGGCGGTGAATTATTTATTTATGAATAATTAAGTCAAAACAAATTAATTATTTGGAGCCTACCGCTTCAACAACCTGACCCGCGTGGTCTTTGTTTTACCCATTACCAAATCATGAATAAAGATAAGTTACACACAGATTACCACCTGTCAATCGCTTTTTCTGCGGGACTTGAATAGGCAGAGTGTAAAATATGTTTCTATTGTATTTCTGTGAGTTATCTGTAGGCATTTTGTAATTTTATGTTTACTGTACTTAAAATTCCTGCTTAAGTACAGTAGTAATGAAAAATACCATCTACTGCTTGTTACTCAGTCGGTCCTTGAGCACAAATTGAGTCTGTGTGCTACATGAGAAGAAAACTGGCACTGTCACATTGTTTTATTGTAGTATTGACCTTTTGTTATCCCTTGTGTAATGCTTGCCGTATGTCTGACAGGAACTTGCCGTAACCTTGACCTCCATCCATGCCTTGACCACCCAGGTGTATGATGTGTAATGCAGTGTGTTGGACGTGTGTGTGGGTTTTCTGACACTCAGCGTAATGACTCGAGTCACTCAGCGGCCTCTTGCGCTGTAATGAAGATTGATTTACACACAGCACTGAGCTATAGATAATGCATGAGGACACACAACCTTACAGAGAACATGCAGGAAAGAAAACTGCATATAGACTGGTGAATATACTTGACTTATTATTGCAAGGGTGTCTGGGATACTTGATTCTGATTGGTCAGTCAAGACATTTCTAGGTATGTTATGCCCAGATAACAACCGCTGAATAACAGTTTCATGTAATCTCACATTTATGTCAGCTTTGGGTTTTTGACTGTTTGGCGCCATCTTGTGTCTAAATAATGTTCAGGTTACTGTATACTCCATCAGTTGTTTCAGTTTCTGTCAGCTTTGTGTTTTGACTGTTTGGCGCCATCTGAATAATGGCGCCAAATAATGTCTGAATAATGTGCAGACTAGTGTATACTCCATCAGATTTCTTTCTGTCAGCTTTGTGTTTTTGACAGTTTGGCGCCATCTTGTGTCTGAATAATGTGCAGGTTAGTGTATACTCCATCAGCTGGTTTAGTTTCTGTCAGCTTTGTAGTTTTGACTGTTTGACGCCATCTTGTGTCTGAATAACTTGGATCTAGTTGATCCCTACCATGTCGACTGTTATATTTATAAGGCTGTAGTTTGGCATTGGTAATGTGTAATATTGTGCACTATCATTGCAGTTTAAAGTAAGTAATTTCTATGTGAATATCTTTTAAAATGTAAATTATGCATGTGATTCAAAGCTGAATTACTCCACTTTTAACTGTTATACGATGCTTCAGATATAAATATAAGGTACTGACTTGAACTCAGAAAATATTTATGATGCTCATTTATCATCAATGTATGAGTAAATGATGTTTCTACTGTATTCTTGTAGTATGTTTAGGCATTATGTACTGTATCTCAGTGGACTTTAAGCAGTGTGTGTTTTTTGCTGTTTGCTCTGAAATGAATTGATGGTAAGTGGGTTTGCCTGTGGTGACATGAGCTGCCTCTGTGTCTCCAGGCAGAGTCTTTATTGGATAATTAAGGATGCATTAAAGACGGTCAGTAGTTCTGGATTTAGGTCAAATGCCCAGCATGCACTTGTAAAGGAAAGCTCTGCATAGCAAATGAATGGTGTTTTATCCCCATTTCTAGAACTAATGGAATAGCCTACTGTATAATGTAGCAGTCGTTGCTATGACCACAAATGTCCATTTTCTGATCATGTTTACATTTGAAACGTATGTTGATGTTTTTGTCTTATATTTAACAGGATATTTTTCAATAATATTTAATTATGTAAAACCTGCCGCACCTTAAGATCTGTGCTTGAATTTGTGACTGGCAGATTTTTCATCACAGGAAAATGTTTTTTCTAAAAAAATTTAAGTAGACCACATTTTGACACTTTTGATTAAATAAAAAATAGGAAATAATCCATTGAAAATATTTAATAAATTTTATCTTAAAATTGGTAATAATAAATGACTGATAGCACTGCCCTAAGGGAATGATAGCCACGCTCTAAAGGACTGTTAGCTCCACCCTAAATAACTGATAGCCATGGCCTAAATAGCTGTTAGCCCTACCCTAATTGACTGATGGCCATGCCTTAAATGGCTGATAGCCACGCCCTAAATGACTGATAGTTATGCCCTAAATAACTGATAGACCTGCCTTAAATGACTGATAGTCCCGCCCTAAATGGCTGATAGCCACGCCCAAAGGGGCTGATAGCCCCACCCTAATTGACTGATGACCTCACTCTAATTGACTGGTGGCCTGCCCTAAAAGACTTTTAATCCCACTACAAATGACTGATAGCCCTGCACTAAATGACTGATTGCCATGCCCTATGGGGCAGATAGCCCCACCCAACCCAAATAGCTGATAGATCCGCCATAAATGACTGATAGACCCACCCTAAATGACTGATAGTCACACCCTATTGGCTGATAGCCCTGCCCTAAATGACTGATTGCCACATTCTAAGGGGTGGATAGCCCCACCCAACCCAAATAGCGGATAGACTCACCTTAAATGGCTGATAGACCCATACTAAATTACTGTTAGCCCCGCCCTAAATAACTGATAGCCCCGCCCTAAATGACTGTCTGCCCTGCCCTAAAATACTGATAGTCCTGCCCTAATTGACCGATAGACCCCCCCTAGTTAACTGATAGCCCCACCCTAATTGACTGATAGCATCACTCTGATTGACTGATGGCCCTGCCCTAAATGACTAGGACTCACACCCTAAATCACTGATAGCCCCGTCCTAAATGACTGATAGCCCTAGCCTAAATGACTGATTGCCCCACCCCCAAAAATACTGATAGCCTCACCCTAATTGACTGATTGTCCCACCCTAATTGGCTGATAGACCCA
>NC_079450.1:4448646-4466146 GCF_903798145.1 Danio aesculapii | reverse complement strand
TTTAAAATCAAGCCTCTTTCAAGTGTTTTCAACCAGTTTTTGTTTACTCTTTATTATACATATATACACAACAGTAAACACATGCCTTTAGTCTTACAAACCGATATTAAAGCAGCACTGACATGAATGGTGTCGGTTCCCTTTTTTCCTTTTGAGCTGTGAGTGTGTTTTCTCTGTGGAGGATCATCTGAGCAGCCTTAACCACATTGCTTCTTGTGTTTTCCTGAAAGATCAGTGCAAGCGTGCAGTGAATCTGTCAGCAGCAGTTTTGGCTGCAGTTTGATGCGCTTTCGTCATCGCACAGCCTCTAACAGAGAGTAAAACACAGCCGCCTTTACTCCTGTTTTCTGCGAAGAGTGATCTCTGAATGCAGAATGAAAGAGGTTTCCCATGTCTTCCTCGTATAGACTCATTTCAGCTCTGACTGTGATGAAAAATTGCATCACAAACTCTGGAAAGTCATGGTGTTCCCTGAAAAAAAGTAGTTTTAACCTCAAGTGTTTTAACTTAGCCTAGCCGGCAGATAGCTCTCTGCAACTCTCACATGGTTATCCACTGAAGCTAAGCAGGGCTGTGCCTGATCAGTACCTGGATGGGAGACCACATAGAAAATCTTGGTTGCTGCTGGATGTGGTGTTAGTGAGGCCAGCTGAGGGTGCTCAACCTGTAGTCTGTGTATTTCCTAACCATATACTGTAGAAGATATGGATGTAGTATCTGTGATGTCACCCATAGGTTTCTGATGATCGCAAATGAAGCAACAAGTAGGCGTGACCAACTGTTGCCATTTTGTCATCGCACCCACCGGGGGTCACCAAATAAGGACAAAGAGGCGGAGCTACAAACGCCTGCTAGCATTTTCTTAGGGAGAAGCACTTAATAATTCATTACCTGCGACTTGTTTGTGTTCTGAGCACATGTGCTTGGTTGTATACTATATCAAAAGTGTTTTAAAAACACTGTTGTAATACACTGAGCCACTAAGCATTGTTCTTATAATGTTTTTCTACAGGAGGAAAACGCGAACTACTTCCAAATACTTCAAATATAGTCTGTGTTAGTAAATACAAGGTTATACGCTTATTTCACGCGGCCACCATTTAAAGAACCAAAGCGAGGCTGCGTGTATGTGTGTTTGCACTCAGTTTACCGCTCTTCACCCAGTGCAAACACAGATACACGGAGACTGGAGCGCGAGCGCGAAGCAGCCGGGAAGATCAGTCGATTCGTCAGCGGATCGCTCTTCTGTGTTTGTGCTCAGTAAACAGCGGAGGGTGAACTGATGACCTTCTCGGCCAATCACAAGCATTTCTGTTGAGCACGTGAACACAATGGCAAATCAGGGCTGTTTTAAGAAAGCCATCAACAGTGCCTTAAATGTTAGCAGGAAATTGGCGGGTTTTCTTTAAATTCAGGATCGTGACAAGTCTAATATAGTGAAAGAATCAGTTCATTAACTTGAGTTTGATAAATGGCATCTAAAACTTGTGTTTGGGAAAGAAAACGTTAGCTAACTAGTGCCATTTCCCTTAACTTAGCTGAAAATGAGCTCTGATATCCCTTTTTATTTTCACCGTTCATTCAGAACGGACCTTCGGGTCACTCGGAAAGTGGTGAAATTATAAATTTGTGTCACTTTCTCTTCGCTGATAAGATATACAGCCAGCTACACAACGTTCCTATGTAACTCCCAACGATACTTCCGGGTTTCTTCCCACCCCAGCCTCAATTTCGCTTTTAAAAATGGCGGCCGTGTGAAATAAGTCTATTGATGAAATCTGTATGACAACGCTTCAGATGACTGTTCTATAGCCTACAGCTAATCAGTCTGTTAGATTCTGGACTGCATTACACGTCTAAAAGAATATTATAAGTGATACATTATCCTAAATAAAACAAATACATTTATAGATATGGTATATAAGTAGATAATTTCACTCACCTGGGAAATGGAGGCCATGTAAATGGTTTGTGAGCACAATTATGTGCACACAGCATGCCATATCATCTGATAATAGTAGGAAATAAAGCCAAAAGGCAATTGACTGTGTAAAGCCATATAAAACACAACACAAATATGATGTATATGCCGAGTTCAGCGGCTAATCAGCCGGAATCAGGTTAGGTGACAAGACAGCGAGCAGCTAGACCTAGCTCTCAAGTGGCCACTCAAGTGGCCACGCCCTTAATTATGCAGACTTAATAAAAGTTAATAAAATCAAAACAGATGAGTTCTAAAAAAATTCACCCCCTCATAGTTGTCATGAAGTGTAATATTAGCTATATGAACCAAAACCATTGTTTGTACCAGGCTGTGAACCTGTTTTTATCAGCTGTAAAATTGGCCAATTTACCAATGCAGTCAGAAAGCATCTGGAGTTCCTGGAGCCAGCCTCCAAAGGAGAGTCGATGAATTGCAGTTTTAGTTACTTCCGAATTGGCTTCCAGAGGGAGAGCGGGAGGTTGCCGCTTGGTTCTAACGCCCCAGTATATTGATGGAAACACCAGAACATGTGAGCAGAGTGAGAATATTACTTTAAGAGTGCAGAGCACCCATCTGAAGATTCCGCTGCGCTCGCTTATCTGCTCAGAACTGTTTACTCTACCCAGAATGACTGTTGATGGTTGTTATGCCAACGTTAGTTCAAGATCTGTTATCTGTGCAATTAGCAGTTAGTTACCGAGTTCAAGTATTGTTTTAACGAAGTTGCAAACCTTGAAAATATATAAAAATGTACAAAATAAAAATAGTTAAAAATGAGCAGGGAGAAGAAAGCGAGAGGGAGTGCGGAGAGACGGTGAAAGTTAACAAAGATTCATTCTGGAATTTAAAGTGGGATATACATATATATATTTAGGGATGCTCCTTTGGGTTGATTTTCCCAACTGACAATCACTGCTCGTTAACTGAATAGGCCATAATTTCATATGTGTTCCTTTGTTCAGGCTTAAATGCCATTAATTAATTTGTAAGTTAATTATTTTGTTTCATAGTTTGAGTAGGACTAATCAAGGAACTAATTATTACATTTCATAATTAATTATTAAAGTATAATATTAATTAAAACAAGGATACGCATCAATAAGACGTGATCGTGGAAGCGAATTTGTCATTCGAATAGTGTTCAGAGCTCCATAGTTTAAAATATCAGTTTAATCAGTTAAACTATGGTATAGTATAGCTGTCTAAATAAATAGGCTATAAAATACACAGTGGATGACTTTGGCCCATTTGAATCTTATCAACATGCATTAATTTTAGACAGTTATATAAGATTTTTAGATACACAAAACTTAGGGTTAGCCTACTGGAGAAATTTTATGTCGGAGCTGGATCTGAGTGGGATTGGTTTTCCGGCGAGCATGAGCAGAATGTTAACTGAGCGCTTGCTTTGGACGGTTAGCGACTGAGTGGAGCGCACGACCATGGAGCGAAATACTTAGTGGAGCGTCACACCACTCAGCTCCGCTCACATGCTCTGCTATTTACTGCTCAGTGAGCACCGTCTTTCAGATGAGACATTAAATCGAGGTCCTGGCTCTCTGTGGTCATTAAAAATCTCAGGATGTCCTTCGAAAAAGAGTAGGGGTTTAACCCCGGCAAAGTATTACTACTTGTCTATAAATCACTAAATGGCCTAGGACCTCAATACATTACAGATATGCTCACTGAATACAAACCCAACAGATCACTCAGATCTTTAGGATCAAATAAACTAGAAATTCCAAGAGTTCAGTCAAAGCAGGGTGAATCGGCTTTCAGCTACTAACAGCGCCCCCTGCTGCTGGAATCAGCTTCCAGAAATGATCAGATGTGCTCCAACATTAGGCAAATCAAGACTGAAAACACATCTGTTTAGCTGTGCCTTTACTGAATGAGCACTGTGCTATATCCCACAGATCGCACTAATAGGCCTTTCTTTTCTTTTTCATTCTTTTATAACCTGTTTTAATATTTTAATCTGTTTTAATATATATATTTTTTAATAATTTCTTTTATTTCTCTTTATGTAAAGCACTTTAAATTACCATTGTGAATGCAATATATGATGTATATTCCGAGTTCAATGGCTAATCAGTCGGAATCAGCTGAGGTGACGAGACAGCGAGCAGCTAGACCTAGCTGTCACTCAAGTGGCCACGTCCTTAATTATGCAGACTTAAAATAACTTAATAAAACCAAGCGGTTGTCATGAAGGGTAATAGTAGCTATATGAACCAAAACCATTGTTTGTACCAGGCTGTAAACATCAGCTGTAAAATTGGCCAATTTACCAATGCAGTCAGAAAACATCTGGAGTTCCTGGAGCCAGCCCCCAAAGGCGAGTCGATGAATTGCAGTTTTAGTTACTTCTGTATTGGCTTCCCGAGGGAGAGCGGGAGGTTGCTGCTCGGTTCTAACGCCCCAGTATATTGATGGGAACTCTGCACCAGAGCATGTGAGCAGAGTGGGAATACCATGTAAATGAAATGTGCTGTATAAATAATCCTGCCTTGCCTTGATAGTGGATGAGGAGATTCCCCCCAAAAATGTGTAATGCGCTTTGAGTGTCCAGAAAAGCTCTATATAAATGTAAGGAATTATAAATGTAAGGAACTTCTTTCTGTAAGTCATCTGTGCTGTAATAAAAACTGTCTAACTGTCAGTAAAAACAGTTGCCAGAAATTTATCATTAATAAACCATAAAATAATTTTCTGGAATTTACGGTAAACTACCGTATTTTGTTCATTCATAGTAAGTGATTTGAGATACTAACACTACACATTAGTGCTGCACCATTTTAGGAAAACTTGAAATCACAATTATTTTGGTCCCAAATGTATTCATTCATTTTCTTTTTGGCTCAGTCCCTTTATTAATCAGGGGTTGCCACAGCGGAATGAACCACCAACTTATCCAGCATATGTTTTATGCAGCGGATGCCCTTCCAGCTGCAACCCAGCACTGGGAAACACCCATACACTCTCATGCACACACATAAAGTATGGACCATGTAGCTTACCCAATTCACCAACAGCGCATGTGTTTGGGCTGTAGGGGAAACCTGAGCACCTGGAGGAAACTCCGTACCAATATGGAGATAACATGCAAACTCCACACAGAAATGCCAACTGACCCAGCCGAGGCTCGATCCGGCGACCTTCACCACCGCGCCACCTAAATGTTATCACAGTTATTTAAATCAGTGTTTTGGGCACTCCTGTGCCTCAGACGTGTGTGTGTGTGTGCGCGCGTGTGTGTGTGTGGAGCAGAAGTAAAGGCCTGCTCTGACATTTTCTGGAGGCGTCGGGGCAGAACGGAGGAGCTCATGCATGTTGATCATTCGGCAGCTTCTTCACCGCACATTTTTTCAACTCTGTGTAAACAACCAGACGCTTTGTTGTGAGTTTAGAAACAGTGCCAGCGTTCAGTGTGTGTGTGTGTGTGTTTACATCAACTCAGAATATCGCATCTGAATATGTTTTTGGAGCATGCAATGTGGTCTGTTTGTACATCATTTTTTGGTGTGTGTGTGTGTGTGTGTGTGTGTGTGTGTGTGTGTGTGTGTGTGTGTGTGTGTGTGTGTGTGTGTGTGTGTGTGTGTGTGTGCTATTTTAAAAGCTGATGTTTATTCTGCCTTGTCATTAATGCTCTTAGTGTGTCATCCTTTCAAAGCATATTACATTTCACAACCATATAATCATTCATTCTTTATGATCCTGTCACACGCAGAAGTACAGTTGTACTGTACGTAAAATAAAATGGGTTGAAATTGTTGCCTTACATTTTTTTCGTACTATAAGTTCTTATAGTTTATTAATTGTGTCTGTCTGTCTGTTACTTATAAACACCATATTTTTGAATACTTTGCTTTATATTTTCATTCAGAACATGTTTATTGTCTCCCTAAAGAAAATTAAAAAAAATTTACACATCTATTCATATGCAATTCATTCATCCATCTATATGCTGTCTATATACCATCCATCCATATACCACCCATCCAAAATTTTTAAGATCCATCCATTCATTGTTCTAAAATCTATCCCTCCATCAATTTCTAAAACCCATCCATCCATCCATCCATCTTCACCTAGTTGTAAGTTTTCCATCCATCCATCCATCCATCCATCCATCCCTCCATCCATCTATTGTTTCTAAGATTCATCCATTCATCCATCCCTCCATTCATTGTTTCTAAAATCTATCTATTCATTTCTAAAATCCATCCATTCATCCATCTTCACGTAGTTCTAAGTTTTCCATTCAGCTATCCATCCATTCATCCATGCTGTCCATATACCATCCATTCATATACCATCCATCTATCCATCATTTATAAGATCCATCCATCCCTTTCTAAAATCCATCCATCCATCCATCCATCCATCCATCCATCCATCTGTTTCACCTATTTGTCAGTGTTCAATCTATCCATTCATCCATCCGTCCATTGATTGTTTTTTTATATCCATCCATCCATTGTTTCTAAATATCCATCAATCCATTTCTAAAATCCATTCATCCATTGATCTTCACCTAGTTGTAAATTTTTTCAATCCATCCATCCATCCCTCCATCCATGTTCTTTTTTTCCATCCATCCATCCATCCATCCATCCATCCATCCATCCATCCATCCATCCATCCATCCATCCATCCATCCATATACAATCCATCGTTCTTAAGATCTATCCATCCATTTATTGTTTCTAAAATCCATCCATCCATCGTTTCTAAGGTCCACCCATCCATTTGTCGTTTCTAAGATGCACCCATCCATTCATCATTTCTAAAATCTTCCCATCCATCCATCCATCCATCCATCCATCCATCCATCCATCCATCTATCCATTCATATATCATCCATCCATCCATCCATCCATCCATCCATCCATCCATCCATCCATCCATATATCACCCATTCATCCATCCATATGCTGTCCATAAACCATCCATCCACCCATCCATCCATCCATTGTATTTATTTTGTTTACTATTTATTTTTCATATACTACTTAACTTTTTGGTTGATTTAATTTCTTTATATACACTTAACGCTTAATTATTTTAAGAATCATTTATAGAGGTTTTTCACCTTAAATATATAGGTAGAGTGGAGACAGCACATATCAGATATTTAATTAAATTAATTAATTACTTCATTCATTCATTCATTCATTTGAGGTCTATGGTTTTGGTTTTGTTGTGTGTCTAATTAAAGACATAACAGTCATTTTAACTTGCCACCAACAGAGGCAAGAGGGTGATGCTTTCATTTGTATTTATTTATTTTTTTTGCCATTGATTAGCCAGTTTAGCAGGTCAGTCAAAGTTAGCGTGTCTCGTGGCCTGTGAGATCAATAAGTCGACGGCATACATGACAAACAATCTGAACCAGTGTGAAGCTCACAAACAGCAGAGCACAAAACATTCACGCAGAAAAACAATAGAAATATCCAGACCTGAACAATAATGTTTCAGCTTATTTGGTATAATGTTTTGATAATGTCATAGTAGTGTGTGAAATATTCACATCAGCATGGTCAATGTGGAATCCCAAATTTAAAGGCCACCTATTATGCCCCTTTTTACAAGATGTCAAATAAGTCTCTGATGTGTGTGTTGTGTGTGTGAAGTTTCAGCTCAAAATAGCACACAAATAATTATAAATAACTCTTTGAAACTGACTCTTAAGCTTTGATCCTAATTGTGCTGATTTGGTGACTGTCACTTTAAATTTAAATGAGATTGTGCTCTTTTCAAAAAAGGGCGGAGCTACAAATGCCTGTGTGTCAGCATAGTGGCAGATTCAAAACTCTAATGGTGGATGGCTGCGTCTCACTCAAGGCTGTTTATGCTAATTAGGGAGATGGTCCCTAGGAAGAGGGGATTTCCCTCTGATGACACGTACAAAGGGAGAATGTCAATCAAAGTGTATCAAGTGTGATTATAAAAAATACAATTAATACATTTTTAACATTATAGGCTGGCTATATTCACGCACTGCCGCCAGACAACTGTGTTTAAACCCCTTATAAAGGGATTTCTTTCATAATAGGTGCCCTTTAAGCAATACAAGAACTTAATGTACTTAATTAAAAATACATTATACACATATAATAGATATCACTGTCACAATCATCAGCGATCATAACTCCCAGATCGCTGGATCTCACACACAAACACACATGGACTACAATTCCGTCATTAATGGACTACATATTCAGTCATGCCACACACATACTCACACCTGCTCCAAGTCTCTACTGATTACACTCGCACCACCTGAGCATTATCAAAGACTGATTACAGACACTACTTAAGCAGCACACACTCTCATTTCCATTGCCTGAGTCTTGTTATCTGTAAAGTGACATTACAACGCGTTTCTCCTAGTCTGGTTTCTCCGTGTTTTGATCTTTGCCTTGTTTACTTTTCTCCTTGTCTGCCGCCTGCCTTCTGACCTCTCGCCTGATACATTTGACTACGATTCTGGACTGCCTTTATACATCTGTTTGCACCTGTGTTGACCATTGCTTCCCTGACTTCGAATAAACCTGCAAGTGGATCCTAAACTTCCTTTGCCTGTGTCACTCCCGGTGTTACAATCACATTTTGAATAAAGACAGTATATATACAGTAAGACATTACACACTATAAACAACATTGATTTTGAGTGTAATGTAGTAACATGCACTTTTTGTAAGCTGCTTTTGTAACAAAAACTGTTATGACAAGTGCTTACAATAGTGCTGCATGGTGGCGCAGTGGGTAGCACGTTCGCCTCACAGCAAGAAGGTTGCTGGTTCGAGCCTCGGCTGGGTCAGTTGGTGTTTCTGTTTGCATGTTCTCCCCGTGTTCGCGTGGGTTTTCTCCGGTGCTCCGGTTTCCCCCACAAGTCCACAGACATGCAGTATTAACGTTATTGTTGTTTATAGCATAAAAACATAAACATACTGTGTATAAAAATGTAGAAAAAAATAGAACATATGTAAAGCAAAAGTATATACTTTAGAACACAGTAAAGTACACAATTGTATATGAAGGGAGTCTCGGTGGGAAGCGTCCATTGCCTGGAAAAGCGTCATGTTGGGCATAGGGTTGGTCATAGGGCCAGACAGAATCTGCTGACATTTTTTGCAATTTCTACGGAGAGTTTTGTGAAAAATCTGCGGATTTATGCGGAATGATTTTGGAAGTATCATACCTAAAAACATAACTAAAATAATAGCTTTTTAACTTTTCTTTAATGTTTACAATGCAAATCCATTTAGATCCACTTTACTTGGTAAACAAACCACGTCTACCATATAATATCTCTACTAAAAGGCAGAAAATATTACTGTACAAACTGTATTGTACATAAATCATATGAATATTTTCATATTAGTCAATATTTATACTGAAATTAATTTAAAAACTGAGTAAATATAAATTTACACACATTTACACACAAGCTAATAAACAGAATCAATGATGGGCTGAAAAAATCTGTGGAATTCTGTGCGTGCAGATTCCATGTGGGCCTAGTCATCATACACTTTACAGCGCTCTGCTCAGAAGAATTCCTCTATTTTTTTTAGAATTTAGGATTTAGAAAAGGAGGAGATGGGGTTGGTACAAAACTATATGTGGATGGATGGAAAACCATTTTTTTTGGACCAGAACAGCCCAGTGTCCCATCATCTTTAGCCTATCCTAGACAAAAAAAGCAGTGATTGGTTAATGATCAGTTAAGAAATTAGTGTTTCCACATTTAAGGAGTGTGTGTGTGCGACCTTGTGAAAAAGTGTAGCATTTTGATTGGTTGTGTTTGGAGTAAAGTAAAGCAAGTAGCTTCCTGATAGATTTCTGTGTTTTAGGTAAGGCAAGGCAAGTTTATTTCTATAGCACATTTCATACACAGTGACAATTCAAAGTGCTTTACATAAACAGGAATAAAAGAGACAAGTGTAAGAGAAATAAAAAACAAATAATAAAAATCATTAAAAAAACTGATAAAAACATATAAAATGGGTAAAAACAGGTTATAAAAGAATGAAAAAGAAAAGAAAAACATAATAGTGCCATCTGTGGGATGTAGCACAGTGCTCATTTAGTAAAGGCACGGATAAACAGATGTGTGTTCAGTCTTGATTTGAATGTGCCCAATGTTGGAGCACATCTGATCATTTCTGGAAGCTGATTCCAGCAGCAGGGGGCGCTGTTAGTAGCTGAAGGCGGATTCACCCTGCTTTGACTGAACTCTTGGAATTTCTGATTAATTTGATCCTAAAGTGATCTGTTAGGTTTGTATTCAGTGAGCATATCTGTAATGTATTGATTTCCTAGGCCATTTAGTGATTTATAGACCAGTTAGAGAATTGTGTGTAGTGTTTTGAAAAAAAGTGTTTTATGCAATTGAAAATTGAGTTCAAGACTGAGAAATAGTTTCTGGTTTTGGAGATTTGAGGTGTAGTTTTGCATTTTTAGTGAGATGTTTCAGAAATCGTGTGACAAGAAAAGATTTTGTGTGTAAACAGTTAAAAAAAGAAAAAAAAAGAAAACGTAAAGCAAAAGTTAATACTTTAGAACAGTGGTTCCCAACCTTTTTTGCCTGAGACCCCCTTTTCCTCTGGAAAATATTTTAAGGCCCTACCTCCGCATATAAGTTTGCCGCAAAGATGACAAAAAATGCACTGTGGCTGGGTCAGGGACACTTTGCCTCGAGAAAAAAGAATAAAAGCATAGTTCAGGTAACTATCATGGTATTTCCTGCGTTTCGTGTTTCCAGTATTGCTAGCGCTGCGACCCGAAATGTTTGGAGGTTCCTTACCTTGATCCAGTATGCTTGGGTCATTACTATTAGCTGCTGAAGGTGAATCAGTGAGACTCGGTTGTTTTTGTGGAGGACAAATCACCTATTTGTCAATTTCTTTGGTCAGCCAAGGGATAAAATGAACTAAGGCAACGTGATCATTCTCCTAATTGTCCACTGCTAAAAAATTGTAAAAATATGAAGCGACCCCCCCCCCCAGTGGCGCAATTCCCGGGGGGGAATGTTAGCACAGGCCCGGATTGGCTAATCGGGATAACCGGGAGAATTCCCGGTGCGCCGGTCCGATTTTGGCCGTGAGGGCCGGTGTCCCTAGATGCTCGCTCTCTCAGCAAATAAAATTGAAATTTAGGCTTTTCTGCACACAATTACTCAACATTGTTGCACATTTCTACAACTATCACCAACATTCCACAACTACAGTATCACCGTCACTCAGATTTGGTCCCCCCCCCCACCTCTCAGACCAGAATTGCACCCTTGGACCCCCCCACAGAGCTTGCTGAGGAGGCCCCCTTGTGGGCCGGGACCCCCCTGTTGGGAACCACTGCTTTAGAATACAGTAAAAAAACACAATTGTGTGTGATGGGAATCTCGGGCGGGAGAAGTGTCCATTGCCTGGAAAAGCACCGTGTGGGCATAGGGTTGGGCATCGTACACTTTACAGCGCTCGGCTCAGAAGAATTTCTCTATTCTTTTTTTAGAATTTAGGATATATAAAAGAAGGAAATGGGGTAGGTACAAAACTACAAATTGTGGATGGGTGGAAAACCATTATTTTTTGGACCTGAACAGCCCAGTGTCCCATCATATTTGGCCTATACTGGACAAAAAAAAAAGCAGTGATTGGTTAATGATCAGTCAAGAAATTAGTGTTTCCACATTTGAGGAGTGTGTGCGTGCGAACTTGTGAATAAGTGTAGCATTTTGATTGGTTGTGTTTAGAGAAGTAAAGCAAGTAGCTTCCTGATAGATTTCTGTGTTTTAGGAGAATTGTGTATAGAGTTTTGAAAAAAAAAAGTGCTTTATGCAATTAAAAATTGAGTTCAAGGCTGAGAAATAGCTTCTGCTTTTAGGGATTTGAGGTGTAGTTTTGCATTTTGAGGGAGATGTTTCAGAAGTCCTGCGACTAGAAAAGATTTTGTGTGTAAACAGTTGTAAAAAACTGTAATCACCTGTTTCTAAATGGTCTGTCTCTAAAAGTGAGGGGGGCGTTGCTACTCCCCTGCTTGTACATATATAAAGTCTTTACAGTTTTTTCTGATTGCTTAAGCACAATTCAATTTTGAAGTGAAGGCTCATTTTGTCAAAACACTACACACAATTTAAACACCCACACACACAAACAGCAGAACACATCAGAACCTTTGCACAATGAAACGATTCATCCAAAAGTTTACAACAATATAACAAAACAGACTTTTAACACCGTACAGAACACACACACGCGCCTCATTCAATGGAAATCTGTTTGCTTCATTTACACACTGCTGTAATCAATCTTAAACACTCGTATCATTTTTAACTGACTAATTCTGATATAATCAGGGTTTGAGAGATACTGCTATAAAGTACATGAACATACTGTATTCACCAAACAGTGATAGACTGATAGCTAAATCTTGCCCTGTCCTAACACACCATACAACAATGTTAAGCTCCTTTATTAAGCTTTCTGGTGATCTATACATTTCAATGTAAAAAAAAAAAATTACATCCCCTGTCTCCTGTTTACCAATCTTCCTCACTTTCGTGCTTCCTCTTCCATACTGCAATATTGGCTTATTTATTGAAGATTAATATTTAGAGCTCCTGTAAAACATATTTTTTGAAGACTACCATTTATAGCTATACTACTGTAAACATGTTTATTGAAGACTAATAGTTTATACCTATTGCTTTTTTATTGTGGATACAACTAATAAGTGTGTCTACAGTTTTGCAGCAGTGTGTGTGCACACCTGATGGCTGTGTTTAACCTATGGTTAAGGCCAGACGGAATCTGCGGACATTTTGTGCTATTTCTGCTGAGAATTTTGGTAAAAATCTGTGGATTTCTGTTGAATTATTTTGGGAGTATCATAACTAAAACCTTAATATTTTAAATAAAAAAGAATATCTTTTTAACTTTTATTTAATGTTTGAAATGCAAATCCTATTAGATTAACATTATTTGGTAAACAAAGCAAGTCTCTCCTATAATATCTCTACTTAAAGACAGAAAATATTACTGTACAAACTGCATTGTACATAAATCAGATGAACATTTTCATATTAATCCATAATATTACTGTAATTAATTAAAAAACTCAATAAATATAGATTTACACACATTTACTCAAGTAAATAAACAGAATTAATGACGGGCTAAAAATCTGCGGAAAATCTGCTAAAAATCTATGGAAAATCTGTGGAAAATCTGCGGAAAATCTATGGAAAATCTGTGGAAAATCTGCGGAAAATCTATGGAAAATCTGTGGAAATCTATGGAAAATCTGTGGAAAATCTGTGGAAATCTATGGAAAATCTGTGGAAAATCTGCTGAAAATCTATGGAAAATCTGTGGAAATCTATGGAAAATCTGTGGAAAATGTATGGAAAATCTGTGGAAAATCTGCTGAAAATCTATGGAAAATCTGTGGAAATCTATGGAAAATCTGTGGAAATCTATGGAAAATCTGTGGAAAATCTGCGGAAAATCTATGGAAAATCTGTGGAAATCTATGGAAAATCTGTGGAAAATCTGTGGAAATCTATGGAAAATCTGCGGAAAATCTGTGGAAAATCTGCTGAAAATCTATGGAAAATCTGTGGAAATCTATGGAAAATCTGTGGAAAATGTATGGAAAATCTGTGGAAAATCTGCTGAAAATCTATGGAAAATCTGTGGAAAATCTATGGAAAATCTGTGGAAATCTATGGAAAATCTGTGGAAAATGTATGGAAAATCTGTGGAAAATCTGCTGAAAATCTATGGAAAATCTGTGGAAAATCTGTGGAAATTTATGGAAAATCTGTGGAAATCTATGGAAAATCTGCAGAAAATCTGCGGAAAATCTATGGAAAATCTGTGGAAAATCTGCGGAAAATCTGTGGAAATCTATGGAAAACCTGCGGAAAATCTGCGGGAAATCTGTGGAAAATCTGTGGAAATCTATGGAAAACCTGCGGGAAATCTGTGGAAAATCTGTGGAAATCTGCGGAAAATCTATGGAAAATCTGTGGAAAATCTGTGGAAAATCTGCGGAAAGCTATGGAAAATATCCGGAAGATCTATGGAAAATATCCGGAAGATCTATGGAAAATCTGCGTGCGCAGATTCTGTGTGGACCTACCTATGGTTCATGTGTGTGTTCATTTGAAGGCCTTTGCTTTGAAATGTCAAGGAAATTCCATCATGAAAAATATCTGTGTCAAAAGCATCCGAGTGTGTTTAGTGATTTGCATATCACTGTGTGTAATGTTTTGCAAAAAGTGTGAAGCTGACAATGTGCTTACAGTGGTGCAGATACAGCCTTCTGTTTTGCCCATTGATCGTACGGTTTTGCTAATTGTGGGAAAAGTTTAATTTTAGTGTGTTAGCAATCATGAAAAACTGTAATACATTATTCGGCATATATTGTTTTGAGTTCAACAGAATTCATAACAGTGTGTCATTTTCATTTTGCGTGAACTGTCCCTTTAAGAAGGTTTTATATACTGCTGATGCGTCTGTGTGTCTGAAATGTGATTTGTAACCATACTAACCTGTGTTTATCTTTTTTTTTCCCCCTCTCTCTGTTATGTGCCGTCTGTCCCTGATCCTTCCAACACCTCTGCTAAAGGTAAGCTTCGTTTTTACCACAGTAAAGGCCTTGGCTGGCTGTAAGATGAGTGTGCTGCTGAATTAATGATGCTGTGCTGCTGTTTAAGGCTTTTTAAGGACGAGGTTTTCATCTGAGAGCTTGATCTGCTCAGTCGTGTCGTGTCATCTTATATAATGATGATGGTGGTGATGATGATGAAGATGCTCTGAGGATCACTTTATGCCTCACGGGTTGTGTTTTTATAGTGGCTTGAAGGCTTGGAGGACATTTTGCTTATGTTTGGATATTTGAATATTAAGTTTGACCTGCTGATTCTGCTCGATTCAAAATATAAGAATTTTTTTTTTATTTATTTTGCTTTTGTTTTATTCATCTCTCATTTATAATCTAAATTTTTGTACTATTTTATAATGTAATATTTTTGTTCTATTTTTAATTTAGTTTTTTGGCTTGAGTCCGTTTTTGCTTAAACAAATGAAAAGTGAAATAAAATCCTTTTTTTATTATTATTTTTTTACATTTTATTTTATTTTATTTTATTTTATTTTATTTTATTTTATTTTATTTTATTTTATTTTATTTTATTTTATTTTATTTTATTTTATTTTATTATAATGGCTTATGTCTGTCAGGAAAGTGTCTGTCCCTTCATTTAATAAAATAAAATAAAATAAAATAAAATAAAATAAAATAAAATAAAATAAAATAAAATAAAATAAAATAAAATAAAATAAAATAAAATAAAATAAAATACAAGCAAGGTAATTAAATAAATCAATTTTAAAATTGTTTATATTTACCTATTTTTATTTTTACATTTTTTAAAACCTCTCATTTATAATTTTAATAATCAAATTTTTTGATGCGTGAAGGCTTGATTTTTTGCTGAAAAATGAATTAAAATACATTTTATTTATTTAATATTTATGTTTATTTTATATTTTATTTTATTTTATTTTATCATTAAACTATTTTATTTAAACTTTATTTTCCATTGATTTTCATTGAAATAATTTGTATTATTTTTATTTCGTTTTTAGTTTTTCATTATAATCCTTTTTAGAGTCTTGAAAGTCTTGAAAGTTTTTGCTTGTGTTTGATTTGAAAATATAGCTCGATTTGAGAAGTTAAATGTTTTTCATTTTATTTTATTTTACAGTTATATTACAGTTCTCATTTATAATTTACAGTTTTAACAAAATTATCAGAGCTTTAATTATTTAATTTTAAATGTATTTTATTTTATTTTTACTTATGTCTGTGAGGAAAACAAGTCCCTTCATTTAATAAAATAAAATAAAATAAAATAACATTTTAAATAGGTAAATACAAACAAGATAAATAAATAAATCTACTTTAAAATGGTTTGTATTTACCTATTTTTTTAATTTAATTTAATTTAATTTAATTTAATTTTATTTTATTTTATTTTATTTTATTTTATTTTATTTTATTTTATTTTATTTTATTTTATTTTATTTTATTTTATTTTATAAAACCTCTCATTTATAATCTACATTTTTGTACTATTTTATAATTTAATATTTAGTAAAAAATAAAATAAAATTAAATTAAATTAAATATATTTATAATCATCATTTTTGTAAATTTAAATTTACCATGTTTGTTTTTATTATTTATTTATTTTTTTTATTAATATTTTTTTTATTTATATTTCAGGGAAAAGCCAGTCCTTTAAGTGCCAATGTAGTATTTCCAATGCATACATGATGCATGCTTTTTATTAATAGTTCAAAAATAGATTCACTTAATGGTCCAGGATTATGGAAACATTGGGTTGCCGGTCTTGGATCGAATCAATGGCGCTGCATAGTCTCTGAGGGTCTCGGGATGAGTATCCCCAGGTGGAAATAGAGAATAAAGAGAATAATTAGCATAGCTGCTGTTCATAGTGTATATAAACAAGATGAAGAAACCTGTGTGGAGCACATTCATGCATGAGTGTATGCTTTAGTAAAAAGATAGGTCTTTAATCTAGTTTTGAATTGGGAGAGTGTGTCTGAGCCTCGGACATTATCAGGAAGGCTATTCCAGAGTTTAGGAGCCATAAATGAGAAGGCTCGACCTCCTTTACTCGACTTTGCTATTCTAGGTACTACCAGAAGCCCTGAGTTTTGAGATCTTAAAGAGCGAGTTGGATTGTAGCGAGACAGAAGATTGTTATTATGTTTAATTGTGTGGCAAAGATTAAAATTGCATAAAACTGTTCACATCTCTCTTTTCCATGAGCTCCAGGAGTTTATATATAAAAACAATCATCATATGTGAGAAATGCTCTGAAAATTAAGATGCAATTCTCTGTAAATCTTCTTGAATCACATTTTCAAAGCAGCTTTTTACGTCATCTCTGGTGTCAACTTTGAACTTGAACTTGAAATGTTTATGATTGACTTGCGCAGGATTAGTACACGCGCTCGCTCACATACGGCTGAAACGGCGGTGTATTATTGAGTTCAGCAGAGAGAGCGTTGCTCGTGTTATTGCTCTCAAAAAAGCACACACACTCTCTCTGCGTAATCCCTGAAAAGCCATCTGTCCGTCACACTGCCCTCATTCAGCATTAAAAACCTCATATTTATATTCCTTTGACTCCAGCATTCATCATCTGAACAAACAGCACTTTCACAATCAGCAATGCATGTGTATTTTACAGTAATGTACAGTTGAAGTCTGAATTATTAGGCCTTCTGAATTATTAGCCACTCTGTATATTTTCTGTTTAACGGAGAGAAGATTTCTTCAACACATATCTATACATAATCATTTTAATAACTCATATCTAATAACTGATTTATTTTCTCTTTGCCATGATGACAGTA
Organism: Danio aesculapii; assembly: GCF_903798145.1. Classification (NCBI taxonomy): domain Eukaryota; kingdom Metazoa; phylum Chordata; class Actinopteri; order Cypriniformes; family Danionidae; genus Danio; species Danio aesculapii. The sequence goes on along the minus strand of NC_079450.1, from coordinate 4,448,701 downwards.
AATAATGTTTGACTAGATATTCTTCAAGACACTTCTATACAGCTTAAAGTGACAC